>NC_141853.1:7564323-7867340 GCF_024713525.1 Acromyrmex echinatior | reverse complement strand
CTTGTAAGGGTATCGCGTGCAATGCTTTATGATACTAGGAATTTCTTTCGCGTGTCACGGAGAACGAGATGGAAATGTCGGGTTCCGTTGTGTCGAGGAAAAGAAAAGGGAGGGGAGAAAGAAATTCCACTGGGTGGCCACGCGATGGTATAATCCGCGAAGGATTTTTCCGGACGTGTTTCCCCACGTTTCATTTTTTTAGCCGCTCGTTGACACGATAAGCGGCTGTGGGACGTGCGGCGAGGTTCGCCATGTCGACGGTGAGGAAATGGGCACGTCAAAAACGGGAAATTAAACAGAAGACGGATAAACAGCTGGCCCAAGATTAATGCCTTGTACGTGCGTCGTGTGGGGAGTATTTCCGTTCTGATGAAAGAGCGACCCGCACACCGTACGTGCACACGCGTGACAATGCTGGGATGCGCGACATTCGCGAGTGACTCGCGGCGAGATTGGATTCGAGCGCGGAAAGCCCGCAGGAGCAATCATTAGTCTCGGAAAGAATACGCGTAGCCGATCTATCGTATAATACGCACGTATTAGGTTGGGGAAAGAGTTTCTTCGTATTTAAAAAACATTTTTTGCAAAAGTTTTTCATTTGTTGCAAAATTTTCGTTACAATTATATTATTCGTTAGAGCAAAGTTTTAGACTTTAAGAATCTGTTTTTTAAATTGCGGTGAGATGATTTTTATCGGAGTTACGAGCAATCAAAGTTAGAATGCTCCTTTACTTAATTTGCGAATAACTCAGTAATAAAAAATCATAGGAACATTTTTAAAAAATGATTTTGCAGGCAAAGCTTCGAGCTTTTACGATAGGTAGTCGAAAATTTTTGTAAATTTTTTTTGGACACGTGAGAGACCTTCAAAGTGAAAAGAAAAATTTTCATCTTTTTCAGCTCGCAGTTTTTTTGATGTAAAAATTATCAAACTCACAGAAACTGAAAAAATATAGTAATTTTTCGAAAGTAGAGATTTCAAGTTTTAAAACTCTCTTTTTAAATTGAAATTTCATTTATTTTTCACGAAGATATTGTATATACAATTTTGAATTAAAAAATACGAAGAAACTTTTTCCCCGACCCAATATATACGTTTTTATTTAGTTGAAGGGCTCAAAGTCTTAAGGATGTATGTGTCACATCTAAAAACAATACCAAAAACATAAAAATTTCCTAAATTGTTTTATCTTACGTCTGAGTATATCTGTGTAAAGTTGAGCGCGATTTTTTTGTTAGTTCAAAAGTTATTTAATTATTTGTCTTGATTCTTATGTAAAATCGCAATTTGTAATACTTATTTACTAATGAAACATTAAGAATTAAATCGAATTTTATATATATATGTACTAATAATAATTATACGATAATGAATATTTGTGCTAAAGTTTATTTGAAGCCATTTACTCGTTTAAAAGCTATTGACCTAAAATTGCAGCAAAAATGGTTATTTTATCGCATAAAATCATTATAATCCAAATTATTTGTTGTTTTCCTTTTTGTAATTGATTTCTGGATGTATTCATGGATTAATATCATTAAAAATGTTTTGAATAATATTAACTGATATTAAATTTTTGGTTGATCATTTGACTGATACTTTTAGATAATATTGCACTGTCTTAAAATATTTTTTTTTGTATAATTTTTCAATTTTCAAAACATGGATCACGAGAATTAATTTTTCAAAGATAATCTGTGAAGCAAATATTTCGGTATAATCTTTCTGTGAGAATACATATAGAAAAATATGTAAAATTACGTGAAATCAACGTCTTTTTTTTACTTTTAATAGTAATTAAAAAATATGAAATTGAACATTTAGTAATTTTCAATTATGAAGAAAATGCAAAATATTATAAAAAGCGTATCAAATTGAGCATGAATGACATCGAGACATTAAAAATAACACGATATATAGACATGACATAGAATACGAATGCAAAGGAATAGATATGGCAACCGGGAATTGACGACGACTCGGTAAGATTGAATTTGCGAAGAGTTCTCGCGAGCCAAGTGCATAATTCTTTGCTCTCGGGAAGAAAAATTTTGCGGACTTGAACTTAGCTGTTAAAAAACTTTTAGCCGCTAGTATTATTTCATGTTTGCCAGATGGTCTGTGTTATCTTTACTTTTTAGTTACTGCAACGACGGAATAAAAGGATAAGAATTGAATAGGAAGAGAAGGAAGGAGGAAAAAAAGAGAAAAGTGCATTTCGCAGAGAATAGATACTCCAGAAAGGATATAATTCTCGTAAAAAATATAATTGGTGTAAAAATTAACTCACGCGATGCCACGAATATGATAACGTATTTAATATTGCAGCTGTAATCTCGTCTTTTGAATTACAAAATAATTGAATTTAAACTAATTTTTATGATTCCAATATTCTGCTAAGTCTAGAGACATGATAGAGTCTCAGCGCTAAGACATGGCGCGAGATACTGCCATATTCCTTCATGCGAGCTGGCGAATTGCCAGATTATCTAATCTCAATAAAGGCTGTTTCGATCGAATTTTAAATTTTATACTTAATGAATAATTTACACTCCGATTGTATTATACGTGTTTTTACTTTTTTTCCCTTCGTATCCTACAAGCGGAGATATTGCGACGCAAAGTCCAGATCTGTAACTTTTCGGATTCAGATACGTTATTAGAAGATGATAATGATCTATTCGTCTTCAATCTCCATTTGTTTATAACTTAATATTTATATAACAAAATGAGATCGGATGGAAACGAAATTATACACTGATACTTGTTAACTAAACTAGGAAATGAAAAACGATTTATTGATCATCGATTTCTATTTGTTTGTAACTTACCATTAGTAAAAACAAAAGAAGATCAAATGAAAACGAAATTATACGCTCCCGGTAAAAAATTTTTCACGCATGAATATGTATAAACATGTGTAAACATACACAAAAACGTGTAAATATTCATAAACATACATAATTATATGAAATTATAATTATATATGAAATATGTCTGTATATTCCTCTTTCTTTTGTAAAATTGCATTTTAGTGTAATAAAAATCAAAGTGGCACTATCTTTGTTATTTACTCAATTTTAATTATATATATTATTTGTATAAAAAATTTGACATCAACAACTGGTGCTAAGTTAAATTCTACAAAATTTTATATATCATTAGTATAAAAGATTATCTTTTTAAAAAAAGGTACAAAAATGCTCTAAGAATGTACGCGCTTCTCAAATAGAACCTACGTGATAAGTTACGTATCTTTTTATTATTATGGGTCAAAAAACTTTTTCGCAGGAAAAACCGCGATAAAGGGAAAGGGGTGACCCTATCGAAGGGTCCAAAAACTTGTTCGTAAAAAATAGCGATTAGGGGAAATGGGGGATATAATTAAACGTAGTTACACTTTAATTGAAGTTTTTCGAACAAAATTTAGAACGTTCTACACAATTTCAAAAAATTATTCATCATTTCGGTACGTTACTTATAGGAAAAATTCGTGACGAATCTCTCGAATATTTTGAATTACACTATCATTTATTGCTCGTTTTCTCATCGCTAAGAATATTCAGTCGTCGCGTATGTATGAAAAGATGAAACATATATGGAAAGACGATCAAACGGTCTGACGACATTGCTGATGATTAATATCCGATGCACAGCGCACGTGAGGAACCGAACGTGCTTTCGATCCTGCACGTGCAGCAAGAGAAGATCTCATAAGGTTGCGACGTGTTTCGTCGCGGAGTCGAGGTCGCGGCTAGCGGTTTTCGTTCGGCCAGCAACCGGTTCTACCGCGGCGGCCACCTCGACGTGACGTCACTCTACCTGCGAGCGATTTTAAGGATATCGAAGGACGAACTGCGGCAGGTGAAAACTCGACGTATTACTTCGTCGCTGAACGTAAACACGGAAACTTTCTCCCTTTAATATCGATGATAGAAAACGCTCGTACCTGACGAAATCTTTCGCAATCTCGGCGCACTTCGCTCGCTATAAACAGCGAATGCAAATAGCGGCTCGCAAACACGATCGCGGTATTTATGTCATTTATTTTAGCCTTGGCGCGCACGTGTGATGTATTGGATCTTTTTAACCCGAGAATGGTAATGCGAGTATTTATAACGTAAATCATATAATATGAGATGTTCGCAGACCCTTATATATCCGACAGTTTTATGTTGGAAGATAGAAGCGATATATTTTGCAGGATATCAAATAGAATAATGAAATTAACAAATAAAATTAATTAATAAATGATAAAATCAAATCTTTGTTGTAACCGAGATACTTAATTAAATATCAAGATGCAAATGTAAATTTTGACATCTCTCAAATTTATAATATTTGAAATTTGATATTCCTTAATAATACTTGTAATATTATATTTGTGATTTGTGTTAATTTTTGATTGATTTTTTGATAACAAGATGTCTGATTTAGTTATATTTTATGTCGTTCGTGTTAACAAGATCCCCTGAATACTCAATGTATTCAAATCCGACGTTTTATGCATTATTTATCCAGTATCGACTCTATCGACTATATGTCGATGAAGATGGTCAAGGTAGAACATCGATTCCGCGTAGACCAACTTTTCTCGTCGAGGGATTTGAAGATACTGAAAGTTTTCCGGCGGGACTTCAATATACTCTTGTACGCGTAAACTTCGTCAATCTCTATCGATATCGATAGCGCGATATTGATACTATCTTTCGCATAGCGTATATTTATCCAAATTTTTCAAAGAATTGTACTAACGATTTGCAATGCAAGTGAACGAGATAAATTCATAATTTGTGCACTGTTGAAGTTAAAGTATTAAAGTTAAGGTACGTTTTTTAAGCCATCCTCAATAAAAATTAATAATTCTTTCAATCGTCAAATTAAATTAAATTAAATTAAGATGAAAGTCGCAATCAATTACATTAAGAGCATTTTTATAATCTATGAAGTAAATATAATTAATACATGAAATATAGAGTATATTAGCAGTAATTCAAGACTGATTCTTTTTGAACGATGTAATAATCTCAATTATTGATACAAACTTATAACAATTACATGGTTGTCATAATAAGTATTCAACATGGAAGAGACTCTGAATCGTTACATGTAGAGCTTAGTAAATAATAAACTAATTTGAGATAAATTAATACATTTTCCGAATTAAATTGATTAACTCCATTGTTTTAATTAAATTATCATGTTGAGTAGGAGCAGTGACGATCTACAGAAATTATTATAAATAATAATTCAAATTGGGTATAATTCGACATTATGAATTTAACAGTGTATAAGATAAATGTGTACAGTTATTGGACAATTAGTGGAGTTACACGACCCAATTTATTGGATAAAATAACAAAAATTCTAAATATTAAATTTTTAATGATATACTATTCTAAATAGATTTGTTATTTCCAATATATACTGTTAATTTAATTAAAATAATGGAGTTAAAATTTAATTGAAGAAAATGTATTAAATTTGATTCAAATTTAGTTTATTATGTATTAAGCACGTATGTTAATACGATGATATCTATTTGAAACTTAATAAGAAATTTAATAAGACGAATTTATTTAGAATCGAATTTATTTAGAATATATATTGTATTATTAAAGACCAGAGTATATATCTACTTAGCTAATAACATTTATATCATTAAACTTAATACATATAAATTTTTACCACATCGTCTAATAATTCATGTTCACTAATTGGTACATTTACCTTATTAATGTACACCAGAAATTTTTCGATCACATGATAACTCAAGCTGATTTTAAGTGAGGTTAACGATAGAACACTTCTTGCAACATTGCGGAATATCTTTCTCTTTCGATATCCCAGACTCTCTTTGTCGGCGGTCGCACACGCCGTTTGTTAACGGTTGCGATCTTGTCTCGACGATGCATCCGGCTGTACATTGGTTCTCATGATCGTTCAAGTGAATAGAATGCCGCCGCACTGCTGCCGACAAGCCTGACTGAGCATCCCACGTCAAAAATGTAAAACGTAGTACGTACGTACGTCAGGTAGCTAGAGACCGATCGATCGATGATACCTCGTTCCACGGAAAGTGGATTGAGATTACGGGGCTCTGAGCTCGATGCTTATACCAGAGTATATATCTACTTAGCTAATAACATGCTTAACATTTATATTAAGGGTCGATATCTCTTGGCTACCGAGTTAAATAAAAGGTAACTGTATATGAGACATCGGCAATCACGCGAGTAGTAGTTTCGTCTTTTCTGTCGGCAATGGGTAACGTTATGGGATACCAATCTGTGTTCTTAGAGAGATGATGAAAGTATCACCCAGCTCGATCTACGTTGCTCATTTTTGAAAAATAACATGTATGAGAAGGTAAGGATGAAATGAAATACAAAAATTGATCTTATACTGATCAAAGAATCAAGCAACGGTAACCAAATTGCTTGAGTTAAATAATATTTTGTTATTTTTAACTTCTATATGTGTTTTGAATCTGAATCAATTTTTATTTCTATAATTGGTTTCAAATAAATATTATCTGTATTAACACACGTGCTTAATAAATAACAAACTAAATTTGAATCAAATTTAATACATTTTCTTCAATTAACAATATATATATTGAAAATAGCGACAACCAAAGAAATAATTAAAAATAACTCTTAAATTTTTGGGTATAATTTGATATTATAAAATTAAGTATAACGATTCTATTAATTGTGAAAGTTAATATGTGAAATATTAAAATACAATAGTTTATATAATTAAAAATATTTAATTATTTCTTAGATTTATATTTTACATATAACGCTGCTTTTTTTTTAACAAGAAATATGTATTATACAATATTGTATTTCCAAGAATTCAGCTCCAGAAAGATCCATCAATGCGGGTATGCATGATTACAAAGACGAACAAAAATTAAACATAATTACATTTTGTGTGTCAAAAGGGTTGTATAACATGCGAGTTTCGTCAAATTCTCTCCGTAATAACGGACGCTTTCTAAACAAAGGCTTGTGAAGCGAATAAAATTCTTCACTTAATATTGTATAAAACATAATATACAATTAATGCAACTTGAATATACATATAAATTAATTTAATATGTATAAATATATATATGCACTTTACATTTATATTATTTGATTTTGCTACATGCGAACCATTCTTAAAAATACCGCAGTGTATTTATGATCGAAGATGTTCTTCTTGTAAACGCGATCACGTGCAGAAGACTCAATCAGGTCATGGGTTCTCAGGTCGTCGTATTCGTTGTTCGTCGAGTTAATTAACGACGCGCAATAGAGCGCATTTCCGCCAAAATCAATCATCCGTCCGCGTGCGTAGCGATTAACAGCCTAATTAAAATGAACCGGTTGCGTGCTATCGTTGCGGAAATATCGTGGCCTCGCTTCTCGCTCCTTAACGTCCTCCCGCGGCGTGAACTTATTTGGCTCGGCTATCCATTAATTACGCGCGCTTAAAGTGCACAGGAAGATAAATGAGAGTCACGAAAGAGGCGAAAGAGACGAGAACATGGGACATACGCAGTTGTTTGCGCGTGAGAGAAGGCAGAGATCGAATCCAAATTCGCAATGAGCGAGTAGAATCACGAAGTATCGTTTAAAAGGAATGAAGGGAGAAATCGAAGTAGATGAAGTTGGGATGAGAGGGGAGAGCGAGAGAGAGATAAGAGGGAAAAGTGAGGAATAAACGAGGAAGGGCGTGAAGAAATATTCCAATAACGAGGCATTAATTACGACTAACATCAATTATGAGTTATTAATTACAACATAGATCCAATTACAAGGTTTTAATTATGCGCTAATTAATGCGTCTGATATAGCTGCGAAAATTTAACCGCTTGCGGCGAACCAAACTCGCGGAAAATTTGATCGGGCACTTCTGTCCGATCCGCTGGCCCGCAGAAAGTTAACGAGGGGAGTTACGAGGGAGAATGAAATACGAGAGTAATTAGTCGCGCTCGTCACTGACCGCAGAGACGTTCCCGACGTTCTTACGTTACGTCGTGCAAGTTTAATATTAAGCAGACCGTCCCGCGAGGAGGGAGCACAATGTGCGAGCACATTGGACGAAAAACGAGGGAGGTGAAACGACGATGGCGATGGCGAGAGTTGAAGGTGTGTGTAACAAGGAATTTCTGAAATTCCAGTGCCCCTAAGGACCGTCGACGTCCAAAATGAATTTTCTAATTAAGATTCAGTCGCGTTGTACCCGATGGTTTGTGCCACCCTCCGCTCACGTGGGCTTCTTTATGAGATAATAATACTCCCTCCGGTCGTTTTCTAATGAGAGTAAATTATACCGATGCTGCTCCGTCGGCGTGTTAATACATGTGAATGTTCACTATCGAATTTGATGGCTCACGAACTGTTCGATCACGAACGCGTTTACGAATATGGATATCTATAATTCGGCATCCAAGATTAAATATGTACAGAGTGCGTTACCAAAATCCGGACAAATTTTAATTCAAATTTTCCGCTATACTGTGCCTCCGCCAGAGATTGTTATTGGCGTTCTAGAAAGCCTGATGCTTCTAGTAAACAGTCATATTCTCAAAATGGCCGCGATGTTGAAACCAAGTGCGGAGTATAATCGAAGAGGCGCGATCATCGAAGACCTTCGCGCCGGGCGCTCAGCAACGGAAATAATTCGGTTCTTTGGATACCCGAGATCCACTGTTTATGACGTTATGGCAAAATATACGGCTTTAGAACAGTCCAATGAAGGTTCCAGTATGCCAGCGAGGAAGAGTCACTCGAAAAAACACACCACGAGGATCCCTGCAGTCGTTGAAAGAGCTCAAACGCTGATTTCGGATGATCCAAGACAATCGTTGCGAAAATTAGCATCGATTGTTGGTGTAAGCGAGCCAACAATGCGTCGAATTGCCGAGGAGGACCTTCGATACAAATCGTACACATTAAAGAGGCTCTCTGAGGCTGCCACGACAAGGAAGTGTTCGATTTGTCCGGATTTTGGTGACGCACCCTGTATATTTATAAGAGGAATATTTTTTACAAAGTAAACTTTTGAAAGACTTTTGTCACATTTAAATACATTGACACTTATAAAAGTTTCTTAACAGCTTTTTTTATTAAAATATTTTTTAATTATTGAATTTAATATCTTTTTATTCCATAAATTTTATTGCACGTTTTATCGCTATGACATTAATTTTATACTTTGTAGCTTCCGATGACACTAAATAAAATGAATTTTAGTAAAAGTGTCCGCGGCGAAAATCGATGGAATATTTTTCGTATCGCGATATTTATATGCTCATATCGGCAGTTAGCGCAAAAGAATGAAATAAAACAGATTACAGCATCGTACGTTTCTTTATTTAAATTAGCACGATGGTATTTCGTTGGCAAGAACTGAACTTATTTATTGTATAATCGTGCCCTGTAATTAGAACGATTCATTTGATCAATTAGTCACATTCCTAGACGCGAGTGTGCAGCGTTTTGCATTTAGCAGATTAATGCACAAGTACTGGATTTTTTTCTAATCATTCTTGTACGTATAAATAACGTTTAATTGCCAGACGCAGGTGCGAGTGCGAGGTTAAAATGAACTGACAGGAAACATATCTATACACGTTGCTTACTACTACATTTCCCGGAAGAGAGGAACGGCGACATTGCAAAGATTGAAGAAATGAGTGTATTTTGTTCGCACTGACGACAAACTATGGCGACTGGTCGTTTGTCTTCTTTACCGTTACTTCGACTACAATTTCTTTAATTATACTTGAAGAAATACTTCTTCGTTTGTACCAAGCAAACACTTGTAAAATCACTACGAGGGGCGATCATCATTGCTTTGTTACCTTACGACAAGATAAAACGATTGTATTTCATTCCCGCATTTCCAAGGAGCGTTATTAAAAACGACACTCATCACGAGTTATATACGTATAGTCTGTGATCTTCTTTACTCTGTATTTCGAGTATTTAAACTATTGTCAACCGAGGAATTTATATCGTAAATAGATAAGAGAAAGATTTCCGTATGTCGAATAAAAAATCCAACTGTACATCGTCGAGTGTATTGGTCAAATAAAAGCTGTGGCACGAAGTGAGTCAATCCGAACGAATCAAGGTGGCATTGCAGAGGTTAGCGATGCAATGTTTCATCGTGTCCTTTTTCCGAACGGGTCCAACTTAATCTCTATTCCGAATGCACATAATCTCGAGCGAACGTTACACGGTCGTTACACGTCGTTCGCTTTTAGAACCGCAACATTGGAACGCGATCGGTGTCGGCCACGTTTGTTTCCGCGGACGCGAACTGTCGTTTTGTACGAATTACGGTCGGTTAAATATTTACTCGATAAAGAGATGTGTGTGTGTGTGTGTGTGTGTGTGTGTGAGAGAGAGAGAGAGAGAGAGAGAGAGAGGAGAGAGAGAGAGAAGGGGGGGGAGGGAGAAAGGGAGTGAGCGGGGAGAAGGATCACATTAATATGTTCGTTAAATGCTGGAAATCTATAATGACAGGCTGCACATTCAGTATGCTGTCAATGTAATTGACGTTATCGATGTGCGAGCGACGGACCGTTTATTTTTAAGCGTCGATTGATCGACGATTGGGAACCGGCAGGCGGAGTTGTCGTTGCCATTAACGAAGCTAATGTACAGATGGATTATCGCCCGTTATCGCGTCGGTAACACCGTCCCGTTAATAATAGCGTCGCGAGGAAAAGTTGATTAACCCTATCGACTCGCGTCGCGCGGTAGCAGAATTTCTCTGCCAGTGGTTTTGCATGTCGACCGCGTATAGAAGATAAATTGGCTCAATCGAAATGTTATAAAACTATTTGAAAGCGTTACACTGACCGCTTTTATTTCAAACCAATTTCTGTGTAATATTCAAAATGAGAATAAATATAACGAATACGAGCAAAGGTAAAATATTGAAAGGCTAACACACAATAAATCGTGACGAGTGTAAACCTTCTATCAACTTATACTTTATCATTAGCGATCATGACGAATTTATATTTCCGCGCAATTATTCTTTTGTAATCGGCGCGAGGAGAACTACAGCCGTGATATTTAATGTATTCATTTGAGAAATTTGATCGTCGACAAAGGACATATTTTTTTTTCTATTTTTCCCCTTTATTCCCCGATGTGTCTTTCTCTCTGTACACGTATGTTTTTTAATGACGCACTTTTAATCCTTCATGTGCCATTAATGCTGTAAAATGCTTTATTTGTAATAAGGAAATAATGCAATACTACGAAAAGGGAAGATTAAAGAGAGCTTCTATCGAACTTTGAAAATATTCTTTATTAGGATTAATGCGAAGTAGCATTCATCCGTTGTTCATCTCGTGTGCGTTTCGTATTGTAGCCTCGACTAATCTTGGATTTTCTACAGGACCCTTCTTTCCCTCCTATAACTTGGGTATGGTTCGTGGCCGGGAAAAGGGAACGGTAGGGTGGTTCAGACGAGATTATTCTCATCGATGGTTACGGCTTATATGCGCCAGACGCCATTAGTCCCGACACAAAAAGTGTGCTGCCGCGCGGCTAATACCGAATTCTGCTCGTCTCCTTACGGATCCCAAGCTGCTACGTCGCTTCGATGGAGCGAGACTCGTGCCGTTAAAGTCACCGTTGATTCACGGTCCTTTTTCATATCTTCTGCCTCGGGTCTTACGAACTTACACCAAGTGTCTTCTAAATAATACTGTGGAATATTGTGCTACAGGTATTGTTGTTATTTACGTACGTTTATAGTTCAGTGTACGCAAAGAATTGAAACTAAAGAACAATTTGTTGTTAGATGTACGATTATTTTACAAAATGTTACAAGCGTATAAAACTCAGAAGCGTTATAAAAAATAGAGATATTTATAAAAATAGAGATAGAGAGAATAGTTTTATCCATCCTTTTTACATTGTTTAATTCAACATCTCTTAACGGCAATGTAGTTTTCCTTGCGCGTATAAACTTAATTAAAGAGCCAATAGGATCCGACTATCTGTCTAATGCCCAGATAGTCTGGATACACCATGGGATTACGAAGCTTCGTGTAATTCCGCGCGCGTCAGACTAATCCGAAAGTAATTCCATGACAGACTGATAACTACGCTGTACGGCTACGCTAATGGATTCCTCTTCGATAATTGTAAATCTGTTATACAGCGCAGGAGCGCTCAAAGTAACACTCATTGCATTGCCCGACAAGAGTCGTGCGACCGATCGATCGTCTCGATCAAATTTACTGACTCGCGGCAGCAATTCAAATTCGATGCGCGTAACTCCGCCAATCTAACTTAGCGTCGCTTCCCTCTTCTATCTAAGCATTCATTCGATTATGGCATCGTGGACGAGCTCTTATCAGCTCTTAGCATCAAATCTTCTAGAGAGAGTATACGATGAGGAAAAATAGCAAATGGCCATAATTATCAAATACTAAGAAAAATTCAAAATAAGTGTCATTTCTAAATACTGCTGTGTAATTATTCTGCTGCTGTGTTTTTCAATTTCTATATTTTTACAGTATATATATGTGATGTTTCAATGTAAAGCAGACGAACGTAAAAAGACAAGTAAATTATCGCATATCTAAAAAAGAGAGAGAATAAATATACCAAGAAGTATCTTCTAAAAGAAATAATCTTATTTTCGGTCAGTGGATTTTAGCTTAATAATACTATGTCAATTTAAAAAAATATATTTTTTTCGTTTTATGAATTGCACGTTGAAATATTAATATCTCAAATTAGATCGATTGTTAATTTTAATAATGATAATTAATAATGATAAGGCTAAGATAATATTCTTTGCAATAAATTGACCTCAGTCTTAAAATTAACAATCAATTTAATTTTATCTAATATTTCAGCTTTAGTTTACGATTGTGTTTCAAATCCAACAAACTGATGCACGGTTTATAAGATTAAAGAAAATATATATTTGCATATATCAAACACCAAGATCCACTTTGAACGAAAATAGGATTATTTTTTTAAATCGGTTTACATTCTCGTCAATCTAATTTTAAATTACGGTTGTTTCTAAAATACTCTTTTATCTTTTTATTTTTTTATACTTTTGTATACAATATCAGAATCGGATGCATAAACGGAATAAACATTGACCAGTCGTACGGCATGAGGTTTAATATTTTTGCGTCGCGTTTATCGATAGTAAACCGCCTGGCGAGGAACGGTGACGTTTGTAAACGCGATCTTTCGCAAGGTAAAATCTGGCTCAGCTGATCGGCTCGGAGCACTTGTGGTGTGTACGTACATATGTACGTGATGTCTATTAATGGCGTGATTAAAACGGGTGGTTACGCGAGCATGCCGGACGAAAATAGACGTGAAGCAAAATGTGCAAACCTATATCCTCCTCTGTCCCTCCCTGTCTGCGTCCCTGTTTCCTCTCCTGCTTTCAACTGACGCGGACTGCGTCAGCGCATGCCAATTATTCTTCGCTGCACATCGGAATTACGTTTCATAACGTATGTACTCTGTATGTTTTCAATTTATCAATCAGGGAGATCGATATGTTTTTCGTTGCAAAAGAGAATAAACACGTGGATTCTTGCCGAAAGGAAATAACCTGCGGTTCACGCAATGCATGTGCATTCTTCTTTGAATATCGTAATAACGTAAATATTTTTATCTCCATTGCACAGATATATATATTACGGACCAGTTGTACCTACAACGATATATTATTGAAAATAAGTTACAGCATTTAATCTTCGAGCTTCATTTTTCTCGAAATGAAAACAGTTTCTTTCATTTAAAAAGAGATAAAAAATTCTCAAAGAAGATCGCCTTGTCACGTCTCGAGAGATCGCTTGAAATGATGTCGTTATGTTACATTGTTTTGAGGAAGGAGTGTGACAGGTGTGTTAATGAATGTAACGAATAAATAAATACATCAGCCATTTCCGATACACGACGTGCGACCGAGCGCTCGTAATGCGTCCGCATTGTTATGTATTCTTCGAGCTCGTTAAAGTCACGCAGCTCTATTTTTATATTTGAGCTACTGTCGTTCCGCTACATTTTCCAGTGTCTCCCCAGCGCGCTTCCGGTAATCGTACCGATTAAATCGCAGCTGCCCGTTCGCCGTTCCTCGAATTAGGTAGATTTTTTACGTAATGACAATTCTCTCTCTGCGTAAAAAACTAGCTCTAAAATCGATCGACCCGCTTTGGCACTCTAGCTTTATCCAATTATTGGCACCGCTTGATGCCATTGAGCTTAATTAGCCGAAATCCGGTCGCTGTTCTCTAATTTGTGATTCGTGATTATCCTCTGTTGTGCGCTGTTGTCCTCGATATTTCGTCGTTAAGAGAGGAAGGATATCTGTCGTTGAAATAATTCCAGTCCCAAACTGAACATTGTCTGTGTCAACACGTTGTTTGACATAATGAATTTTGTCGAATTTTCATTAAATACAGTAACGAGATAAACTTTGTAATGTTAAAAGTTGATTTTAAAACTTTGTTTTTACGTTGGTACATGTCATGTCAGTATCTCAATTATTAATGTTAACACGTAAGCACCTTTTTGCACATGCTCTCTTCACACTATATCTGCACTGCGGGAATAATCTACATTGTTAGATATCAAAGGTGCAATTTAATCTCGAGAGTTAACATTTTGTTATTTTTAACTTTCATGTATTTTTAACTTTCAAAATGTAGATCGATCTATTTCTGTGATTAATTTCAAAGCAAACAACATTCATTAACGTATGCACTTACGATTATTAAGTAATAAATTAAATTTGAGTTAAATTTAATTCATCTTTTTAATTATTTTCATCTTCTTCAGTTAAATGATTTAACTTTATTGTTTTACAGTAAAAGACATTGTGTATTTATGTTGGAAACGATCCGTTCATGTTCTCGTTAACAGTTTGTATTGAATTTTTTAACATATTCAAGTTAATTTAACATAATGTCGTTATATTATGTGAAGATTTTTTTATTAAATTAATAATATTCAATATTTTTTAGTATCAAAATGAACAACAATTTATGACTAAGTACAAATAACATAAAAATAAAGTATTTTAAAACGCACGTTCTAAGATGAACGAATAAAATATAGATTAATTTAATGTACCTTAAATGTTAATTTTACTAAAAAAAAATGCTTCCACAGTTGTTTACAAATTTTGTCAGTGTCACTTTTTTGTATTTGTTTCTTTTACATAATATTTGTGTAACCTTTTAATATATTCTAATGTATTGTGTTAAATTAACCCAAAAATTTGAGTGGACCGTTTAGAACATGTGATTTATATTAAATTCGACACATTTTTTCCAACAGTGTAGTTAAATTAACGATTTACTGAGTAGGAGCAATGATGACTTACAGAAATGGTTAAAATTAATTAATTAGGTATAATTTGACAATATGAATTTAAGTGTGTTGTATCTGTTTGATAACTTATTGTTCTAAATATTTGCTGTGTCTCACAATTCTGAGATGTTTATCACATACTTCTCTGACAGCTGGCGAAAAGATACCAGAAACGAGGGTGAAAAAGTCCAAAGCGGAAACTCAGTGATTTCGCATTAATAAAAGCCCGGAAACTTGGGCGAAGGAAAGGACGATGCATGGAATAAGGACTGATCCGGGTTTAACGAGCCTGTCTTGAGGAGCCTCGTCGGTTCCTTGGAATCGACGTCACGAAAGTTTTATCCCTTCTCTCTTGTCGAAAGCCACTCCTCAGACTTCCGCAGAGAAACCCGAGACTTAAGCCCGGAAAGACATCTTCGCACTGCCGCGCTTTTACCGTTATATATCCGGTTTCTGAGAAAAATTCGATTTGGACTCCTTTCTTCGGAATCACCAGCATCAACAACGTTATTGCAAGGCACAGCAAATCTGTTATTCCTGCGTCGGGATAAATCGGAGATTAGACAGTTCCGGGAAAGGGAACGGCAGAAATTCAATGTGATAGAATGCAGATATGATGCGAAGAAGCAAAGAACGGCAGAAAGTAATTTTAAACTTACGCGGTAAATAAAATTTGTGCAATTTTTCTATTCCTCGAGAAATATATTCCATACACTCTTCTTTATATTATAACTTATTTGCCCGGAAAATAACATAATGATCTTTTATACAAATCTGGATAATGATGTATTTTTTCGAAATCCACGAGAATTCAAAGGAAATTATTTACCATTTGCAAATCCCTTTGCATTTAGAAATTTCACGAGGAATCAAGATCTCTTAAAGTAATGGTCTTTATTAAAAGATCCTTGAAGAAATTTTCTGCAGAGAATTAATAATCAAGAATGAATTAATTTCATTAGAATAGACAATTATTTGTCTCAAAGTAAATGCGTTGAGTTAATTACATTTATCTCTAGTATAAAGTAGAAAGTAATAAGAGTAATAAGAGATGAATTTGTTGTTTAAAAAAACGAAAACTAAATTCAATTGTATCGATACCTATAAATTTATATTTTAATATTTTTCAACGAATTAAAACTTATCATCAGATGATCAATCATCTTTCTTGTCAAAACAGTAACAGTAAGCTATTCATCATTCGATCTATAAATATAACTCTTGCACTTTATTCGTTTACCTTGCAGTACTACTTCTTTTTTCGCGCCTATAAAGAACTACTGGCTACCTATAATTCCGTAAACGAGTTCGTTTTACCATCAACTAACTTTACTCTCGAGCGAATTCGATCTTTTTTTTTTCTCCGAGCTTTCAGGCATTTTCTTTCTTTTTTTTTTTAAACAGAATGTTTGTGCAACGATGCAACGAACTAACTAGATACCTTTCAGATATGATAAAAAGACTTTGAAAGGTAGGATGTCGCACGACTATGGAAATAAAAAACATTCCCCGCATATCGTAAAATATTACTGGCAACATTCGCTAGCGTTGTACTTTCCCTTGAGCTTCGTTGCTACTCATTATGCATGAATATCTTCCTCGACGCATGTAGTGTTTCACATGAATTTACGGGAAGATGAAGTTACGAAAGATTTTCCTACTCTTTCTCAGAACTGATTGCAAAAATTAAGTATCTAAGAGATACCAAAAATTAATTATTTATGAGAAAAATAATTAAAGCAATAATTTATCAATTTGCGATAATTTATTCATAAGATTTCTTTCGACTTGTTGCTTCGTTGTGAAACTTCTTCAATTAGTATAATAAGATATTATAGGGACTTGGTTCACATACAATTTTAATCGCGTATAAAATATAAATCATCCCTACGTCAGTTTTTACATTGATATTACTTTATAATCTCTTGCAAATCCACTGAAATAGCACATCAGCGGATTCATTCCGCTATCCGAGCTCGCGACCATGTATTATACGTATATATACCTATATATACGTATTTTTAATTTCTCTCTGCACATTATGACTGCGCGATATGAGCTTGCGCGATGTTACTAATTCTATTATATTTCCAATATGACCATGGTACTTCATAAGACCACATATTTCAACGTTCAAACTTGGGAGTTATAATTGCTGTTCGTGGAAATTACTTGCAGTCATAAATATGACTTGCCAGAATATAGCGAGTTGCGCCGTATTAGCTATGCGGCTCGGCATTTACCAGACGAAACGATCCGAAACTTCGACCGATTATCATGGAGGATGCAATTACTGTTCTCGGATTCACCACAAATCTTCCACGAAAGTCGCGAAATCTTTCTTCACACGCGATACATCCTGCTATTTACCAAAGAATGAATCATATTGGGAAAATAATAATTATCTCGTATCCACTTTATGCTCTTACAAACGTGTTATGAAAATAAATACGTTCAAGCTTTTAAAACATTTGTTATTATGTGCAATGAAAATTTGATCTAATTTATGGACGAGGCTTTCAATAAAATAATTTTTAATAGCATCATTATTTTTATATACGTTTTACATTATTTTGCATTATTAAATAATAGCGCGTTTATAAGGTCACTTTAACATGAAATTTTGACATAATAGGGCAGGCTATTGTGCCTTTGTGGGCGCACTTTGCCAGCTTTGGTCATTACACTGTTGCAATATCGTTGTATACATATTACACGATTTATCAATTCTTGACGAACTATTTATGGTCGCGGTTTGTCATTCGACGTGCACGATCGTAAAGTGATCTTGTCGCATGAAGCGCAAATGTTGCAGTCAACTACAACAAAGAAAGAGGAAGAGCTCGTATTGGTGGCCAAAGTACCGTTCGCAATCATCGGTAAAGCTTTAATTGGCCTGTGCGGATCAACGTAAATCAATCAGTTGCTTTTAAAAAAGTAAAATGAGGGAAGATGTTTATCGCTTTTATAGCATTTGTAAAATAAAATACTTTTAAAGCAAGGGATATTATCCTAATGAAGCTGTTTGCTAATTTATGCAAGAGATCTCGCAAAATTTGAGAGAAGATGGAGATCGTAAAACGTACAATATGCTAATGCTCTAAAGTTATTCTCGCCGACAGACGAAAGTGTGGAACAAGTCATCATCGAAGATGCACGATAGTTCGAATGAAAGTCGTAAACGTGTCATGACGAAACGGGACAATAGTAAATTTTGGCTTTCGCGATCACGCGAAAATGAAGGTTATGTAAATGTTTCTCTTCTCTCTATGACTCTCCTCCTATCTCTGCTATTAAACTATAATTACAATATGTATTTAATTTTGACGTTAATGTATAGTTCGATATATGGAGGAAGGGCCAGGAATAATTTGCAAGAAGAATTCTTAATGAGTACATCATTAAAAATAAAAACTTTCATTTTAAAACTAACTTTATTATTTATACAATTTCACTTTTTTATACAATTTCTTTTATTAATAAAAATATCTGAATTGCTACATTATAAATATATGATGAACTAATACATGATGATGATGGCTTCGTGTCACATTTATTAAGTAGACCAAAATGATCGGTTTAATTGTAAATTTTGTATGTGTATCCTTTGTCATATTATTAAATTTTAATATCCTATTGATAGTGATCCTGTGATTTTGTGATGAATAGAGTGATATGCGCAAGATTGGAAAAGTTATTTTCAAATTGTAAAAAGTAACTTGTTACTGTTAGCGTTATTTAAAAAGTATTGGATTTTGATGACATTTTTTTTCAGAGTGACATCTGAATGGTGTAATCGCACAAATATCACACTCTCTTCTTTTAAGACTCACTTATGTACGTTCTGTATACATATATACACACCTTATATGTAAAAAGTAACGGTAAAAGTAATAATTATATTTATTATCGTTGTCTAAAAAATGTTACTTGCATTATCATTTTCGTTACTATTAAAAAAATATCGTTGTTACCAATTCGTTACTTAAAAAAGTAACTGTAACGATAACGGTGTTACAAGAAACTCGTTACTTCTCAATCCTGATATTCGTGAATTCGTTAATGAGTCGAGCTATCGATATTACATTATTCACGAAGGAATAATAATCCGTAAAAAGACGTTTTAAGACTCTAATAGACAAAATAAACGCATACGTTTATTATTAATCTATTGATATATTATTAATATCAGCACATTTTCAACTCGATGGTTCCTATACACATATTGATAGCACATCGATTTAACAAGACTCAACATTTCCATATTTATTAATGCACTACGTGGGTCATACAAAGCAGTGTAATTAATTAACGTCAAGTCCACATACGTGTATAACGTCTATAACGATATAAATGTTTATGACAGATATCGCCGCGGGCTGCGAATCGAGGAGGACCTAAACAGCGTGCGATTAATTAAATTGTCGCTGCAGGCGGATATCATTTTTATGTTGTGTCGAACCGCACCATAATACATACACAGGCAAAAGAAACTCGATCGGAACAATGTGCAAAACGTCTTGACGTGACGCGTTATCGCAAAAATCAATTGGAATTATTTAACTTCAATTTCGAAATCGGCTTTCGGGAGGCCGGGATGTGCGCGACTGACTACTTTCCGACGGAAAAGTCCTTGAACGATCCGATAGAGGCGAAGCGGGGATTTAATCTATCTATCAAAAGCTTTAACGAGCGATCGAGAGGGGAACTTCGTCGTCCCCGGTTGTAATTAACTCACGAATTGGTAGCTTTCCATCCGAGAAGCGCGCCGCCGTCGGTTTTCCTCGCAATAATTGTGCCTCTGGTTAATTCGTCTCCGAGGGCGGAGAATCATCTTCCCGAGACAAGATTGACGTTTGCGCTCACTTGGAAACTTCAATTAATACGATTTTGCGCGAGTACTATTCGTGCAGTATCAAATGGATATCGGTATTGCTGATGGCATCGTACACGAAATAACTTGGAAGTGATTGCTAGGTATGTACGTGCATACAAAAATGTACGACACGTAACGCTCGATAGGAGATTGCGCGATTGCAGCTGCAGGGGTAAGTGTGTGGAATGCTCCGAGATTAATAAATAAATTGTATTTCTGATAAAGTAGAATAGCAATAACTACGTGATCGGCGCCGGAGTATATCAGCGTTCTTTCGCGTTGCAATGGCTTTTTCTACTCTCGTTCATGATGGTGATGTTTTCTCCGCTTCTTCTTAAGCCCGTATCAGACTATCGCAAGTCGACCCGACTGCCAACTTTGACTGCCGATCAATAATGGACCAATCACGATAAGACTCAATGATTCAATGTGATTCGTCCATTATTGGTCGCGTCGGCTTACAGAATCGGTAGTCTGATACGGACTTAAGACACAAACGTATGTATATGTGTAACAAGTATATAGAGAGTACTTTTAACATGCATTTAAGGTGATGTTTTAACTGACCGCAAATAGAAGACGGTCCAGAGGGAAACGAATTTGCTTCGTCGCCGCTGCCTGTATTTCTCGTTGAATTTCGAGAAAAGGCACGTGGGAAATTGTACACTCTATAGAAAGGGTATATCGAGCCTCGAGTGAAAAAGCCCTTCTATCAGCAAAGATCTTCCTTTTCGAAAAGAATTGAGATGTCCATAGAAAATGGAATTACGTCATATATAACGCTTTTCTTCTATATTTTTTTAGTACATTTATGTATTTAGTACATAAATGAACGAGAAAGGGGGAGAATAGATTTTTTAAATATAGATGTAGAGGAAACCTGGGCAACATGAACGTGTTAAGATTGAGAAGAAAAAAATGACGCAATTAAAATTGAGATCAGAAACCATTTTTATTTTCATAAATCTTTTAAAGGACTTAACTTTGAAATAAAATAAAAAAAGATTAGAAAACTTGAATATTAATATGTCGTTTTAGTTAAAACATATAAAAAGAGAAATCATCCGCTTTACCCGATCTTCTCTGGGCAAAGCGAATGGATCACTCGTGCAATGCAAATGAAATTAAAAAAATTAGAATGTCTTGGCAATCGTCACAAAAGTAGCTATTAAACTCTCTATATGTAGTTTTCATGGGCCCATTTGGTGCAATGACTGCACTGGATCATAAACAAACCATACTGCGTGGTGGCAAAAAATAAACAAAAATGAGATGCAAACAAACACGTGCTTTTTGTTCACTCGAAAGATTATACGTCCCTTTGTATTTCCAGTATTTTCATTGTAATTTTTTTAGAATTTTTCAGAAAAAATAAGAAAATGCAGTAAAAAATTGATAAAAAATTCTTTAAAAAATTCGTAGAGTTCTATGAAAAGAAAATAAATAATTTTCATCTTTTGCAGTTTTTCTGTAAAGTTGATAGCATTCGAGTAAAAAATTATTGAAGACCTATTTTCGGCAATTTTTAGCAATTAATATCTTGTTAAGTATTGCGAAAATTGTAAAATGGTAGAGGAGGACTTTTCTTCTCAGTTTAGTATATTCTACACCTGTGCGAAAGACTTATCACTAATTTCCAAACACCCTGTATACACACACACACACACACACACACACACATAAAATCTTGAGTATCTTGTGTTTTGTGAAACCACCTCCAACGATGATTTCATCATCTGTTATCTTTGCGATATCATATACAAGACTTGCAAAAAATAGACTACAAGACTTACATAAAATTAATATCCTCTTGATTATTATGCATATCCTTTCGACACGTGACGTAGACAATGCAGCCACGCGAGGAGATAGCATAGTGAATTGATTTATGGAGACTGCTGTGTTCGATTAACGCACTCAACCGGAGCGTCATTTTTAATGCCGTCATGGTGCTATCGTTCAAGGGAGGTATATTATATTATGTTTAAGCACGAGAAGTGACGACGGTCGTTTAGATGGCAATCGATTTTCGATGTACTACCTTCTTTGAGTTCCGATATCCATGCCTACCCAGCTTTTAATGCTTCGGTCCTCCTCGACAAAGCCAAGCTTAATCCGACTATTAGATACTTAGGGAAACTGTCGGCTTCCTTCGGACGGAAGTCAACCAGACGATCGATAGATTTAGCTCTTTGCCATTCCTTCTTCCGCGAACTTTTCTTCTCTCCCTTTTTCTTTTGTCGGAGTTTCGTAATTGGCACATGTTTTGGATCAAACGCTTTCTAAAGTGGTTTTTAAAAACAAAAGCGCTTTTCATAATACGAATGGAACTCTTTTCTAATCTCTGCTAGATGCTTCCTGCTCGTAAGCGGACTATCATCTCAAATCCGATGTCGACGACTAATTGGAAAGTTTGATACGGCAACCGTATGTTTTGTAGTTTCGTATTGTTAACTTTTTAGGAGATGTATCGTAACAATACAAGAAAATATGGGAAGGAAATTGAAATTTCACGACATTATTTTATTACATATACATATATATATATATGTATATTATATATGGATTTTCTTTGCATATGTTTATGTACATGAAAAAAAACGATTTTGCTGCGAGTACAGAAAATAATTATTGAAAACAAAAAATAATAATACATAAAAAGATACTGCGTAAAATTTTGATATTGCAACAGTTATAATTTCAGTTTCCAATAAATTTATTTTTAGATCTATAAAAAATATCTAAAAAACTAATGACAGTTCCAGTAATACTCTTTTTATAGTTCTACAGTTCCTTATAAAAATAAAAAAGAGGTCTGCATTTTTTAAATAAAAAATTAGCACGTCATATCTTCAATTTTAATTCTTTTTTACTTTAAAATCCGTGGAACTTTTTTTACTTTTATAAGAAACTCTAGAACTATGAAGAGAAAGAGAGAAAGAGAGACAGAGAGGAGGGGAGGGAGGGAGAAAGAAAGAGAGTTCTATTGGAACTATTATTATATTTTATTAGTAGAATGTCATGTCAACGTCACAGATCCATCTATATCCAGCGTAATTTTAGTTTTCTTAATAAAATCATTCTTTCCGTAATATACATACATCTTATATATTTTCTTCATAATTAAAACTGTAATTTCAATAACGAAGTGATCTGATTTCGATATTTAATTACAGTCATGTAATTTGAAATTTAATGCGATCTCTTATTTTTTCTATTGTCACTTATATTTCTCGTACTAATCAGTTCACAAAATCAGAAAAAATTGATAAGCGACGCTATTTAAACAAAGAAGCATATCGATAACTGAGCGTCTAGACTAACGGATAAAAATATCCATATTGAAAAAGCGTCTTGCATTCGCGTATGAAAATTGTGAGCGCATCCACAGAATGTATCCCGCGAATTTTTGCCATGTTATGTGTGTGTGAGTGTGTGTGTGTGTGGTGTGTGTGCAACCGCTACAGTTCTATCCCCTTCCTATAAACATAGCGAGCTCAATGGAATCCCAACGATTTCACTGGACGTCGTTGTATGATATAACGACGCTGGTATGACTCGCTCGTTCGTCAGGCAAATGTTAGAAAAATGTCATATCGAGAAAAAAAAAAGGAGAAAGCGAAAGAGCGAGAAGCTTATAATTTTTCAAGCGTCGCGCGCAATCGCGATCATCGATTTCCGATGACATTAACCTAGCGACGTGATTTTTTAATTAAATCAATCGCGTCATCGCGTTTGAAATACGTGTTGTGCGCTTGAAGAAAAAAAAAAATGAAAAAAGAAGAAGGAAGAAAGAGGCAGATCTCGTGCGCTGATAGCGAACCAAAAATAAAACAGATATTCGTAAGCAAAAATAAAATTCGCTCGCGGCTGTCCGATCTGCAGCGTTGTGTCACTTCCAGAAGAAAGAGAAAAGCAAATGTGATTTTAAAAAAGTTATATTGTGCCTAGAGAAAAGCGTGACACGATTTTTTAGAAAAATTATAACGGAACGCGAAATGATCTGTAAAGTATTGAATAACATGCACTATGTAAGCGTAGATTAACATGAATTTCGAATACTTGCGGATTGAAAAACTTGAACAAAAAATAATAAATAGAGCGATATATATTTACTCTCTATTTTTATGTATTCTATATTATGGAATATCGCATTTAGTGATATTTTATGCTTGAGTGTAAAGTTTATTAAAAAATAATAAATTCCTAAAGGTTTAGTGTCAAGCGATAATTTTTTATTACTTTTATTTAATGAAGAGAAGCAATGAAGAAAAAATGGGGTAAGCGGTAAATGAATTACGTTCGAAGGCCGATGTCGTTGAAACTTGTTAAGACATCATGTTAAATCATATTTAATGACCTAACCAGTAATAATAATTATATGTCTAGGTCGTGCGTAACTCGAGTTGTTGTCGAGTTTGCCAGATGGTTTAGTTTAGAGGTAATGCGCAATAACTGCTATCACGATTCGCGTAATGAAATGGATTAATGGAAGTTGCAGTACATTTGCCTGTCAGCTTAACAAAGTTTCAAAAAATATAACTCACAAATGGCACAATTAAATTTATGTTATCAAGAGTATATCTTTATTCGAAGCTTACATAGGTATAGTAATGTTTCAGAGAAATGTTATTTTTGTATATTTTGAAATTATATAATAAACTGTATAAAGGAATTCGATCTTTAGAGAAATGTTCACTATTTTCAGTACAAAAATATCTTCCAACGCTATATTTACTTTCAAAGAATAATATTTTAGCTCTTACTATATATATATCTTTTATTGAATCATTACTGATTGAAAATTCTAAAATATGAACAGTTTTTGTATTTTTACGTTGGCCGTTCGATTCTATGATCGAAGTATATAAAGTTAAACGCATAAAATATTGTAATAATAGGATAATATTGTTACTTAAGTTAACTAAAGCGAAACCGTGTTTCGCTAAAACTTAAGATCAGAAATTTATAACAACTTCATAACTATGCCATAAGAACAAATATTGAAGCTCCAATAATTTTACCGCATTAGCGAAAAGTTTGTTTGAACGTACGTTGCATGTGCCATTGCAGCGGAACAGCTCTTCATTTTATAAAATAAAATTCATTTTCGTGTTTAAGTCGCGTCCAGTTATATTTATTCGGGCGCGTAGCAGCGACACGCCGTATATTTTTAACGCGCTGGACACGCTTTCGATGGGCGCGTTAAAGTCGCTCGCTTATATGCGTTATATGCGTATTCTATTTTTAATTGCAACGTCGCGGACCGATTACGACATACCTCGTGATTTATACGCACGTTCGCGCCACGCATGTACGCCTATATTCCGAAGGCTGAATTACCAGATTGCGTAACTTTTCGCCGCAAGCACGAGGCAATTCAAATTCTTTTCCCAATTACCGAAGCTTTAGATCCTACGGCCGATTAAGCGTCTCGATGTTCTTATCGCGTGACTCCGCGATATTCTTTGTATGAGACGAGGATAAACGAGACGGGACGATCGAACGGCCAACAATCTTGATGGAATAAGAATGGAAGTCTGTACACTCTCGAAACTCTTTTCTATGTGGAACTTTCGATATTCGCGTAGAGACTGAATTGCGATAAAATAACCCGGTTGCCTATAAAGCAAGTTTACGCAAATTTTGATCGGAGCTATTATTATTCCCTTATCGGTTTTTAACTAACTTCGCGATACGCGATATAATTTATCCCATATAAGTATATCGCCAATCCAATAACGCGGAACGAGAAGCTGATATTTGAATCTATAATTTTGCCGTTTAAAATTGCTATCTTTAAACGTGAAATTATGAGTGAAACAATTAAATTATTAAACGAGTTATATCTGAGCGAGTATTATCCGAGAATTTCGGTCATGTGATCAAGTATCGTTCATAAGAAATGTCTGAATCTATTCATCAATATAATTAATGATGTTCCAGTATTCGTTTGAAACATGTAGAAGGCCTGTCGCGTAGAAATATACATATCGTATATGTTCTTTGCGAACTACACTTATTGCGCGCAAGAAAAATCAAAACCGGCCTGTGTCCATAATTTTTCTATTGGAATAACCGTTGCGAAATATGAAATTCATTCCCATGTGCAGATCGCATGTGTCACTGTATACATATTTTCGGAAAATATTGACAAAAGCATCTAAATAGTAGACAAGAGGTGCGTTTGAAAAAGAAAAGGATTTTTTATAGAAATTTTAAAATAAAAGAATTTAAAAAAAGAAGTAGATTTATCGATTTAAAGAATGTATATCTGTGGGGAAGTTTTATTTTTTTTAATTATTAGTCATTATATAACTTTAAAATGATTTAGTTTATTATCTTGATTTTATATTTGATTATACAAATTTATCGGAAAATTGTTCATTCATTCATACACTATCCTTTAAATGTCATAATTGATAAGATCTTCATTTTTTTGCGGATTTATATATATATATATATACTAAAAAATTAATTTCTTCAAATTTACAAATTAATGTTGTTTATAAATTAATACTTTCGTAATGATTGCAATTAGATGTATAATAATTATAGAATAATATATTTATGGCATGAACGATGCAATTCATTTTATATTTCTTTACAACTTTTAACTTTCGAAATCTATTCATGGATCAGGACATATAATATATAGAATAAGGGATCGAATTCGAGAATTCTTGTCAGCTACAAACCGAGCGCTCTCGCACGATGTGTATAATATCAATTCCTATTAAATTCTTAATAACGACAATAATTTATAAATTATTATTTTATTGCAAAATATACAAAATATAACATTGTTATATGGGGTTTATAGCAGTGATGAGTACTGCATAATTACGTATTCATGTATCTATCATTAAAATAAATTATTAATGAGAGAAATGCTATTAGATTAAAAAACGCATAAAATATTTAAAATATATAAAATACAAGAATCATATATTATTTCTACATGAATTTATATAATCCAAGAATATTAATAACAGTAATCAATTATCCCTTCAAATATTCACAATAATTATGAGGCACAATGTTGAATGGTTAAACCATAATTATCACGTTCACTCCGCACTCTCGTTGCACTTTTTCGAATTGCGATAGTTTGATTTCGACGGAAGGCTACGATGAGAATTATTTTAGGCAAGCGCGCGGCCTACGCACGGAGCATTGTAGAAATCTGCGTATTGAAAGTGTGAAAATTGAATTGTTGCGAGCGCAAGAGCGAATTGCGCCGCATCTGGCAGACTGCCACTTTATTTTCTCGCCCGAATGAGAACCGTGTTCATTCGTTTCGCGTCGCCGTATGCAAACGCGACGGAGCGTGGAACGTTCTTAAAAGGCGCGACGAGCCTCTTTCCATGGAAAGATCGTAAGGTCGACCCATGAATTTTTACTACGCGCGTTAGTACTATTAATTTAGGGAAATCTTTCGCGCGCGTATTCTATTTGATTCGCGAGAAACTTGGTTTTTGCACAGACTTTTATAATTTGGTTTAATTTCTTTGTGCGATTTAATTCGAATTTATATCCACCGTCGCATTATAGACTCGTACAGATCTTAGAATCGCACATGTCACGATTTATGGGTGATATATTATTAATTGAGCACTTCGAATCCAAGTGCTATGAAAATAACGCGGTATACTGGATACAAATACGGATTTAAAAGTGTACAATATCATTTTTACACGCAAAAACTAAATAACACACGTATATTGAAGTCACTTTTTATACATTTGGATTTGCAGTGAGATTCTTTGCAACAGCCACGTTGAGTAATAACAAGAATTTACAAGTATAAACGTTTTAAGAAAAGCTAATCTTATTTCCATTACATTTTCTTGATGTCATAATTACCTTTTTAATACAAAAAATTAATCGATTTTATTCTCCTCCAGAAAGCTGTAGCATCGCTATTGTTATAGACTAACAAAAAAGTCCACCTAACGTAAATACGTCGATGCGGTACGGTTGATCAATGTCGAGCAATCGCCGAAGCAAGCGTCGCGCAATCTGATGTTTGTTTTACGCTTGTTTTTAACCGGTAAAGCTGTCCGCTCGGCGTATAGTTCCATTCATTCCGTAAACATCAAAATATCGCGCCAGTCGAACTTGACGTCTGACGCACACACTGCGTCAGATAGAATTCGAGTCGCTAGCCGAAACTCCAACTTTGGCTTTCATTCCGTTTTTTTTTTTTTTTTGCTTTCCGCATTGAGTGGCCCCCCCTCCGCCAGGTGGTTCGTTGTTTATCAATCAGCTACATTGTGATTCACTTTCTGTGTTATTTCGTTCCATTGTCGAGCGATAGACAGCGCGCAGAATTTTGCAGAATTTTTGCAGATTTGAATCGATCCTTATAATTATATACGGTATAAATTTTCTTTCACGTGTACACGTCAACTCAATGACGTGTATTATGGGAAAGAAAATTTCTGTAATTGTTTCCTCCGCGTTCTAAGAAACTTGCTGAAGAAATAGAATGTACATAGAACTCGCGTTTTAATCCAAATCACTGGTTGATAAATTTTAAAATTATTTCAGAAATTTTATAACGCACGTAAAAATGAAATTATAGATCGCCAAACAGTCGCTTGGCAACAAAAAACGTCACACGATTTATCGATAGATAGATCAAATCGGTTTAATCGCGATGTAAACACGCGATCATGTTTTTCTACATTCAACATCCTTCAAATTCACCTCGTTAATTGTACATGTATGTGACGTGCAGTCATTTTCATGGCGCTTGTTTCCTGAGGTAATTCGGTTTAGCTACGTGCAAATGAAAATAAAGGAATGACTTGTGCACGGCGTAGCAGCGAGACAGGTAGCAGTTGGCAAACGAAAAAACGAGGCGATGGGGAGCAGGCGGAAAAAGCGAATAAAGCGCGCAAGAAACGATCGCACTGTTTCACGAATGTAGCACCATTTGTAGTGTATGCACCACACTTTCTACGGACTAAGTTTCGAAGGGTTACAGAAGTTTACGGAATGCAAATTTCGATAATATCTAGAGATTTCGAAGCACTGAAATGAGATTGGCTGGAAAAAAATGAAATTTTCGATATCGAATTAGTTACACAATAAATAGAATGAAATATACTGATACAACGTATATTTTGTAATAGTAGATGATACATACAAACTTATTTTAAATTCTTATTAAATATGAATATAATCAAATTTATGTTTTTAGACATACGAGACATTTAAATGGCGAACTGTGTACACTTTGTGACAAAAGTTTGAATTTTCTTTAATACCACTTTTCTATCAATTTTCAAGAGTATCTTAAAATTGTTATTGGGATATACACTTTTTATATTCACTTTATCTCCGTAGTTCGCTGCGACGTGAATTTAAGAGGCTAAAGCCGTTTGTGAATTATCGTTCGTCGGAAAATAAAATCGTACTGCGTGACAGTTTTTCCATTATCGGTAATACATATAACTACATATTCTACGAAACGCGATTATATTTCTATGCCGAGTGAGAATTGTAGAAGAATACATTACAGATAATCGAACGCGTGTCGCATTGTACATCGAGTTAAAAGGTATTTCTTTTAAACGATATCAAATCAGCGTAACCTGGGAAGGATCCGTAATCTTGAATGAACGATAGAGATAGCGTTATTATATTAGGTGCGCAACTAAGTTCTCGCTGTTATTTTGACGAAGATGCCATCAAAATAACAGCGAGAACTTAGTTGCGCGCCTAATACATTCGGATTAGTCGGATTTATGTGCCAATTTATAGCTGCGTGCGACGAGGTGAGAGACGAGGCGGAGCGAGAAGGAACGATGCCGGCGGATGCAGCGATCGTGGATTTTGTTTCTGCAGGCGATGCACACATCGCGCATTCCTCGCGCGTTGCCGAGGCTCTGCGTGACGCATTCACCAAAATACTCACGCGAGTCTCAAGCTCGACGCGCCCGTCCATTCACTTCCTCACCGCACGCACACGCGTGGCACATTCGTTCATTCATCGCCTCGATATAATATGTTCGCGACGCACGCGTTGCGAAATCCGATCGCGATCGACGTCCATCGGTGCGCGTTGATAACTCACGCACCGCGCGAGTGGCGAGTGCAAGTACGCGGTAGGTTATCTCGCGCGAACGGAAGCTGCGCGGCGATAAGTTGATTTATGAACGATCGAGCGCGGTTTGTTTTTTATCACCCAACCCACCGTTCCCTCGTGGACGTATGCTTATTTACTTATCACTTTTTACACAAACCTGACGTCTGTATTTCAACGTGAGGGCTTAGCCTGTGGGTCGGGTGTAAGAATGAAGCGGAGACATTGAGATGATTTATCACTTACATTTCAAGCATCATTTTTCTCGAAGAGAAGATGTCGCGCGAGCGACATGGAACTGTGTCAACAGTTCAGATTCTCCAGTATTTGATTCACGTTGATTTACTGAGAGAACGTTCCAATCGAACAGGTAGCTACCATCATTGATGTAAATAGATCGACCAATAAGCCGATTCATTTTTATTTTTGTTTTTTGTTTCAACGGTTTCTATTTCGGTCAATTTTTTTCGCGAGTACCACAGTTGAGCTACCTGAGTGCGCTTTCTACGATGGATATTATTATATTTTATCAGTAATCGCGCTGATCGATATGCCGTACAATATTGATGATTCAGGGTTATTCTTTGTTAATTTACAGAGCAGAACTAGATCGTTCGAGGCATATGCGAGAAAATATGGCGATTGAACAGGTTGACGTGATTAAAATAGAAGGACAGCCATTTCGAATGTGAGGTTTGTCGAAGCCCATTACTCAAGATGTGTGTGAGATTAAGAATTGTGCGCAGTTATATTTCTGGCACACAATGATGCTGGTAATATTTAAAATTAGAAAATTACAACACAGCATGATGAAAAATAACATTTGATAATGATGATTAAAAAATATTTTCTTGTATCAGCTATGCGTTGTTACTCGGAATATGCTAAAGCAAAACGATAAATTTCGAATAAAATGAGACGAATGAAACAGATAAAAGGAGATAATGAAGTATTTTGTTTACTGGAAACTCCGGAATTCTCACTAAAGGATTAAGCGCGTCTCCAAGATTTGTTATACCTGCGAGTCTCTATTGCCTTAAACTAGCAAGGTCCACCTTAATATCTTCAACTGTCGTAGCCTTGGCATAGTGTTTCTAGATAAAGACGAACGTAAAGGTGCGGATTGTTTGTGCAGCCCGCATCCTTCGCGAAATTCGAAGAATTGGAATATTCATGACGCTAACCGAATCGACCCGTGCCTCTTTGGAGAACATTTTGTTTAGGCAGCATAAACTTTATTTTATGCACGCATCGATACATTACACAAAAGTGTACCAGTATGATGACTGATGGCAAAATTAATCGCTTCAAATTACTTGCGTTAGGATTATTTGAATGTAATTCGAACGAGTCGTTCGTCTCGAAAGCGATCTTTCGTCTCGCACGAAATCAATAGTGGCTGTAGTCAGTGGACAATCTACGAATTCTCGAAAACGAAGAATCTCTCGAACATCGGCCATTCTTGTCGGCTGTTTTTGCTGGTAAAGTTTACTGTTCCGCAACAAAATGAAATTGAGACGCTGTTCGCGGAAAGGAAAATCGAATTAAAATCGAATTAAAATCTTCCGAATTGGGACTGCAATACGATTCGAATATGCCGCGTATGTACGCACATTCCGTTGCGTTTCCGAAAAGAAAAATATTTTCGAAAAATATTTTCGATACTATATATCCCACATAATTAATGTACAAACAGAATCACTTATGTATAAATAATCAATTCTTTCGCTTAATCGAGAGATATTGTGAATGTTAAATATACCGTTCATTACTCACGATGTACATTATTTATTGTATTAAAATATATGCTCGTTTTACGTTTTATTGCATATATACGTCCCGGGCCAATTCACATCTGTTGCAATGTTTTAATACGTTTAATTAAATATTAATGCGTATGCAATGAAATCTCCGGGATCTAACGTTTTCATTTAATATTATTCGTAACAACAAAACGACATGATACTCGATGAATACTTAAAGTGAGATTGACAAGAGGGATACACACATATCGTCAGTTTTCATTTTTTAATATCGATTGCTACGCCCTATTATGTTATAATGCCGCGTTTTAAACGCTAATACAGGTAGGGCGCTTGTAAATACGGGGCGTCCCGATAATCGATTGTACGTTTATTGGTTGTGCCGATAATCCAGATTGCCCTTAATCCGTGTATTCGGATGTTCGGAAATACGCTCGCGAGAGGATCTCGATTGTAAGCAATATTTTACTGTAATCGTGGTTATCTTCTATCGTTTTCAAACGCGGAGGTATCCGTGGTTCAAAAATATAGAAAGGTCACGGAACTCTGTTATCTCTCCGATTAATTGCGTCTGCAAAGAACAGAAAATTGAATTTTAGTTTAATCGTCGGTAAAGGTTGGCAAAAAAGGGCCACTCATCATCGTCGCGTATTGCATAGCGAATTAATTGGAGTATTGCAACGTTGGAAATATGAGATTAAATCTGTCGTCCTAATTTCCTCTTCTTTCACATCACGCCGACGTACGTGAAGTTATTTAAACGTCAACATTTAAATAAACGCTTCATAATGGAGAGGAAAAAAGATCGTAAATAAATGAAATTATTCAAATAGATGAATTTAAACGATCCTGCCATCACTAACTGACATTTTATCGTCTAAAGATGAATGCTGGAAGAATACAAAGATTTACAAGGAATATAAATAGCACGTATGTTTTCAGATTATACGATTACGCTATTGATATCGATGTGCGAAGTTCATTGCGTTGCCCGCAAGATGATTTAAGAAGTAACGCTTCTTCAAATTTGTTTGTGCTAAGATTTGAGTTTGTGCGCGATTTCTTCAAACACCTATTCCGACGCACCGAGACTTTAATGATGCTAAAATTTATTGGCGCGAAGTATTTATTGTGTTTCCTCGCATATTTCATTCGTAGAAACAACTCGTTTATCTACTCGCTTGCCGTTCGAGTGCAAGATCTTGCATCGCATTTGTCCGTGCACCTGCGAATATTATAAACGCACCCGTGCACGATGATATATCATACGAATTAATCGTAAATCAAGACGGGAGTGATGACACCATTTATCGCTGCAAGCTGTGAATGTGGCGACCGCGATGACTTTCCTCAAGCCTTTACGCATCGCATAAACATTTAATTTGCATTTGATATTCACGATTATTATATTTGCGCAGTTTGCACTAAACAATTATCTATTCAAAGTACTAATTATCTATTCAAAATACATTTACCGTGATAAATACATGGACCGTGATTTTTAACTCGCTATTATTCATCGCTAATAAAAGGAGCTTGTGAAAAAAAATTACGGAAGTGAAAGGTATAAATAATCGTTAGCGGATTTTACACAATAAATTTATTTGCCGATTGAGGCATCCGTATATTAAAATTTTGGTATATCTCAAATAATTAAAAACTTTTTGTATATTTCAATTTTGTAATTTGAAAGTTGAGAATCGGCAACGCAAAGTCGAAAGTTCGTTGAAAATTGATGGTTATCTACGTACGCACACATTTGGTATTATATTTAACATGGGTAAATAAAAATTCTCTTCCTCCCCCGCTCTCTCTCTCTCTCTCTCTCTCAGTATTTTTCATGTGCCTACGACTGTCCACATTGAAAATTCAAACGTTACGTAGTTCGCGATGGGTATATCCGACATTCGTAAACAATCGTCGGCGCCAAAATTCACCGATGACTCGACGCATCTCATTCCGCTCGTGCGTCTATACTAATCAGCTACGCAAATACACGAGAGCCACGCTCCTCTCTCGCACACTGGAAGCCGACGTAATCCGCAGGCTGGTATTTTAATTGACAGACTGACGGATCTAAACGGATTGCCGCGCCGGGGCTACTCAAATCCCCATCTTCCTATCGAGTCTCTTGAGCACTTTCTTCCCGAATAAGCGTGAATCAGCGCGCCGGCACGCGGCGGTGATGTCAATCTTTGCTCAGCTGACTGACGAGATTGGCCTCACCTTCCTCGCTGGCGCATACGATCTACGGGACGATCTTTCCTCGGCCTCGCATTCTTTCGCGTGTAAACGCTCGACTTTGCGTTCGCCAAGGCATCGAACGAGAAGGCGCGGCGACGGTAAACGGTGCATCTTCTTCCCGCGTACACCCGCATCGTTATACCGATGTTATCATCGTCGCTCCGAATCTGTCCGTTGCGAAATCTCCTCAAGATTTATGGCTATCAATTACTGGCGTTAGCTGTGGTGGTCTACTTTACTCGTAATGTTGATATTTTGTTACAATATCACCGCGCTTGTAAAGCGTGCAATATACATTCTTTAGTCGCAGCGTTTCTCAACTTCTGTTTTAAAGATGGAAGATATTTATGTGTATTTATTTGTAAAGCACTCGAGGAATATATTATTATTTTACTTATAGGAGCTTAACGGTAAATCTTACACATATATGAATCAATGAATTGAGAAAGAAAAATATATCCTATTTTCGATCAAAGCAGAGAATAGTACTAAAGTAATAATGTTGCATTATATTGCCAAGCAATTTACGAATTTCTTATGTTAATAATTTTATAAGAATATTAATAATTTGATAAGACTTAAAAACTGAGTAATTTTATTGCGTATTATCTCCGAGATTCGAACGCGGATCTGCTGTATTCGCGGCAGTAATAAAAGCCTAACTACTGTTGCGCCAACACAAATATTTAGCTTGTTACGTATATCTCAACGTGAAATCTATGATAGAGAATCGAATATATTTCATTAAAAGATATAACATCTTTTGCACATAGTTGCACATTTTGCTAGTTTTAAAGTTGAGCCAAACTTTCGTTTATTTCATTTTTCAGTTTATTATTATTCCCGCAAGCTGAGTTGATATTTCCTTCCGTGCCGTTAGCATGCATTTCCGCCGAACGGCGACGCCAGTCGAGCAAGAATTCACGTTACAATGTCGTGCGATTGTGTCTTCGTTTATCGAATAAATTCGCCAGCAGCCGGTTATTTTTCTCGACGAAACGAGCAGTGCATCTGTATACGTGCAATGTTTATCGCTTTGCCACCCGGTGACCGGTGAATTTCACGACGACTGAATCATCGTAATAAAATATCAATCGTCATTTGAATGTCGATCTCCATTAGCAAAGAAGACCTAAGAGTCTTATTTAAAAAGTCGTGACGCATCGACGATGAAATTACACGCGCAAGCAGCTATTTACGAGAATGCGATAATACCGTGAAGTCTAAATCTGACTTTCGGTGCGATCAGCAACAATTTGTTGATTAATTCAAATTGTCTAATGTTATTTATAGGATTGGCAAGTAACCCGTTACTTTGTTGACCGTTATTTTGTTATAATAATGATTTGGTAATAACATTGTGAATTTTTTATAACGGTAACATCAGAGTTAGAAAAGTCAATCGTTACTTGTAAGTTGAAAAAGTCAGTTCGTTACTAAGAAAAAATAACTCGTAATTTGTAATGCGTTACTTTTTACTCGTTACTTGTAATTGCTTATTACTTTTTTCAGTAAGAAACGCGTAATGATGATGAATTACTTTCCAAAGTAACTCTTCTAACTTAAGCGCAACCTTAGCGTTAGTTAGCGTTACCGTCATAAAAAAATTGCAACATCGTCGTAAAATCGTTTATTATAAAAAGTAACGGCAAAGTAACTGAAAAGTAACGTTTGTCAAACCTGATTATTTATATTATCTGTATTACACACACAGCAAATACCAATCGCAAAGTGTAAATAGTTCGAATTTAAGGCTTTTAATCTCCCTCCTTTTCGTTTTTTTTTTTTTTTTTTTTTTTTTTACCGTTTACGTTTTAAAGTCGATCGAGTGGTTTCGTTTACTGTTATACCTCGCATTTTTCTCTCCGACGCGAGGCAACAAAGTATCGAAGTAATAAAGTTACAGCCACGCAGAGATTTAATATCCCACGCTCGTCGCAGTGGTGTTTCCAGTTGCGAGCAATTGGCAGCCGGTATTACACACGACGGTGCGACGGCCGTTATCGCAGAATCGCTTGCGTAACGACGTTAAATCATTGCACGGCGATCGAACGCATTCACGGCACTGGCAGACGGAAAAAACGCGGACGGGCGCGAGGAATAAAGCACCTCGGTCGCGGAGAATGACTCGGGGGGGGGGGGAGGGGGGGAAGGAAGAGGAGGGACGCTGCATTAATTCTAGCCTGGCTCCGCCACGTAGACTATGATAAATCTCGATCTCGTTCTGCTCCGAGACGGAAATGCAGCCCACGTTGTATCTACGTCGCTCGATTCGAACTCGCTCCGACTACACTCGCGGCGATTTAACACGCGATATATTGTCCCTACGTGTTATTCTGTTACGCGGATATCCATAAGGCATACAGCGATGATAAATACGGCACACGTATATACGTGAATCCGCGGTGTCAATTGAAACACGAGATAGAAAGCACTTTGTATCGTTCGTGAAATTAGCTATTTTCAAGAGATAATTTTTAATATTCTTTTTTTATTACTTTATCTCGATATTCCGATGTTAGAGCGATGATAAATATATATATATATATATAAAACTTTTTTTGCCTGCTTCACGGTTCCTCGAACACAAATTGCGTTTTATAAAACGCAAATTTAACCCGCGATAAATTGATGAATTGAGCTTTTTTAATTTGACCAGCTTTGACAGCCACAGAATAATTAGTTTAAACAACCAATAGCTACACGTATTCGTATATGTACATATAGGTGATGTCTTTTTAAACGCAAATTTATGAAGTGCCTTAAATGAAAGCTCTGTAAATGTAACGCGATTCTGTATGATTAGGATATGCTCAGTTCATGAATTGTTTCGCGTTATACATTTTTCCTAAGAGCCTATTATATATATATATGTATAAATGACACTGTTGCGTAATTCCGCATAGGATCTGGTCGCGCGCGCGACTTTTTAATTACTCTAACTTTAAAATGCCACCATTACGCGCTCCGAAAAACAACGGCTATTTTAACAAGAATTTAATTATGCTTGTCGCCTACTTTTCTCCGGTGAAATGACTGTCCCCGAACGGATACAAATTTTACAGATTTACGCAAGGAAAAAAATTAATTTAGCATTTATTACGGCGATTTCTATCTTCCCTTTTTTTTTTTTTACTCTGAAAAGAATTCTTACGTAACGCCCTTAAGTATAGGTAATTTGCTGAAAATGTTTCAATCCTTTTACGCGAGCAGCGCTTGAACACCGTTACCAATAGCACCGATAATAAATTCATTATAAAATTAATTAAATTTATTATATATTACTACAAGATTGTGACAGATAAGTAGTGATATCGGAACGTTCGTTTCTTAGCGGAAATTTATCTTCGGCTGCAATTCACTATCGATAGTTCACTATCGAATTGCGACGAATCAGGATAATTCACGTTTTTGTCCAATCGACAGTTTGCGATTGAGCATTCGTTTAATTAAATCGTCGTAACGGTGGTCGCACGCTTGATTCTACGGAAACTTAGGCAACTGGGGCGAAAAGTGCAAGGACAGATCGGAATACGATTAATAATTTATTCCAGGCACGTCGTTCGGCGAGTCGGCGACGCGGGGCGATCGAGAACAGGTGGGCGAGAGAAAAGAATCGAGATGGAACGACGGCGGTTGGAAGGACGACGAGAGGGCCACAAGGAGCACGCAGATCGCCAGGACAGGTAAGGAAGAGAACCTGTTGAATTAATATCAACCCTCCGGGCATTCTACTCTCTCTTTTCGTGTCTACGTCTAATTTGCGCCACGCATATTCGATATGATAGTGATTAATTTTGACAAGTACGATGCGCAATGAAACAATGATTGCTGGATCGAAAACAACCGTCGATGGGTATTATCCTCGCAGACTCGTAATGTTATTCATGGGTATTTCCTCTATAATTACCGTGTCTGCCGATCACGCTGCTCGCGCACGTACGACGTTTCCGCCGATCAACGTGTCTGTTGTCCATAATTGAAATTGATCGCGAGAATTAACGTCGCGCTTTAAACGATGATTTTCCCCAAGTAAAACTCTCATTGATGCGCGACAGATGTAGTACATGAGAAGTAATCCGAAAGATTTTGAAAGGGATGTCGTTTGAAATTAACTGATGTTTGAATATTTGCCAATTAAATCGAGACATTACGAACTCTCGTGAACATGAAACGGTAATGTAAATTTGTAAAGGAAAAACTGTTTAAATAAACAAGTGAGCGTTTATTTGCTGAGTGAGCAAATATTTTCTTGAAAATAATATTGTGGAGATATAATCTCGCATCGGAAACAATATTTGTTGTTTGACTTAGCGAGCAACGAGCGTACGACTAGAGAGCACGAATGCGTATTGCGTAGTCGCGAGGAAGTTTCACAAAAGGCAAAGGTGCAGTCGTTCGTTCGACGACGTCATGGAACAGAACGTTCTACTTCATTAATTTAATCAGCTGTTTTAGGGAAATCACGAGCCGTCTTTGAAATTTTCGACACTATCGGCGAACTTTATACGCGATGCCGCAAACTACACGGCTTCCCTCCCGATATAAACGCGCACAATGAAAACTTGTTTCGAAGTCGATAATGTTCGTGGTATACGATGTAAGAATAGCTCCCATCAAGTATCTCACGAGTATCTCACCGTAGAACGCATTGGTTGCACTGTCAGTGCAACAGATTTATGCGAACTCGGGGTATATAGTTATCGGACTTCTGTCCTATATATAAGTAGAATAACTAAAACTCTGAACATCATAATAACTTACGAAGTAACTTCTCATGAATGAGACTCTGCTACAATATATATCGGAAAGGTAATGTACAAAATGTTTGTAATTATATTAATAATACGAGCAACTATATTGAAATATAACATAGTCTCGCTAATGATCAATTTTTTTTGTACGTATATTAATAAATTTAGTTCGTGTTACATTATATTGAAATTATTAGCAGTTCGAATAACGAGTATTGATACTATTATTAATATTTATTGCGTTCATTAGTAAACTAATTGAAGCATGTGCTTACATAATGTTACCAGTATCAAAATGTGATAAATACCAATTAAATTTCCATTGTTCAATACTAAATGTATTTTGTTTCTCTTGCGAAATATGAAACAGGGCATTTAGAATTTTACGAAAATATATAACTTCACTAAGTGCTTAATATATAAATGAATGGATAAGCAATCATAAAATATTCAATCATAATTTCTCTAGTTGAGATATCGCGCGTAGTCGAGTTCTTTCAAGCCGAGATTTTGCGCGTAACTTTAAAACGTGTTAAATCAACGCTCAAGAACTTTCAGAAAATCGTTTAATTCATATGGTTTAATTTATACGATTGTTATTTGATAACGCTATTTTATCTGTTACGAACAAATAAAATTACAACAACTTTTAAATCGCATGTATAAATTGTAAATGTCTCCCCGATGCACAAACAACAATTTTTTGTTTCTTCGTTGTAGTAGTTGTTTTCTTCAAACATCTCGTCGTTTCGACATGCCAATTTTTTGGCTGTCACGTTAATCCGCATCGCAGTGCCAAATTTGAATTTACTAGCCGCTACAGCGGCTGTATAAACTGTATAGAGCACGAGGCTATTGCGTTGCGAGATACGAGAGTCACTACGGTACGGAGAAAATGCTTCGACAAAATATATTTCACCTCCCAAAAGAATATTACTTGCGAATTTATTGCGCTCGGCCGACAACTTTTATGGTGCCGTTGGCCCGGAAACGTTTAAGCGAGACGTTTCGTGGGTGTCCCGCGTTTGCCGTGGAAAATACGATTATCCAATTACGTTATCCGCTCGACCAAACTCTCATTCTCTCTCTCTCTCTCTCTCTCTCCCCCCCCCCTCTCTCTCTCTCTACTTCTTTTCTTCCTCTTCTTTCTCTGTTACTCTATCAGCTAGATCGAGATTTTTCGATGTGCTTTGCATATATTTCTCTTTATATATTTGTTTTTTTTTTTACTTTTTCCTCGACATCCACCTTCGCCCTCGGGAGATAAGCGTTATCACTTTGAGTGCCTAAAATACTGATATGTACCTCAGCGGCTCAGCGCGATGGAATGCGGCCTTATCATCCAACTAACAAATATTCTGTGCGCGGCTAATGCATACAGTTCCAACACACACACACACACACACATACACACATTCGGAAGAGAAATAGAGAGATAAAGAGAAGAATAGCAAGAGAGATTACTCGCTAAAACCCCACTGTGCAAATATTTACCGAAATACACATTATTCTTTCCCTCCGCCTCGTCCAGCATTTGACATAGTCTCGGCAAATGGATTTCCCGACTGCGTTATGAAAACAGAGAGTATGGGAAGTGGAATGAAGAGAGGAGTCGAGAAAGAGAGAACCATAACGTCAATCCCATAGTATCTCTTTATTAAACCTGGGAACATGTAACATTCGGTTATTGTAGAACACAGGCGCTGTGCAAGTTGTAGCAAATTGTTGACGTTTTTGTAAACAGGTGCGACGTTATTGTTACAGTGCAAATCGTGTTTGTTATTCGTTGCAGAATTTTAGATAAAAATATCATGAGAATATGTTCTGTATTTCTTAACAAAAGTATTTAAATATCGAAATAACCATATTGATTATTTAGGTATTTTAAATTTAAATTGAATAAAAATCAATAAAAATTATGATCTAAAATTAGATTGACAATGATTAATCCTTATTTCAAACTTTTTTTTTATCTTGCCGTCAAAGAGGTTCTTATCTTATTTTTATGGAGATAACTTTGCAACTCTAAATGAGAATATTAAAAGTTGATTTTAATATTAATGATATATTATAAAGGTCGTATCACCTCATTTTGTGAACGGTAATGTTGTTAATATTTTATTACGATGTAATTTCTTTATCATCGCTTGCTGAGTCGCGCAAATTGTGTTTTCAATGAGCGTCGAAGTCTGTGCAACTTTTCGGAGGCATTCTGATATATTGGCTGTTCCGTTGCTGCTTCTTCATTTCACGGACATCCAGCTGCGAATTCCATTAGTGCATTACGAAAATATGCGTTCGGGAAAATAGTTTGGTCGAAGTCATGCCGGTCCCGGACTTTGTGCTTTCATTAAGACATACCCGCGATAAGACGTGCGAATTTATCTTGGATCGTGATTCATTGGTATGCGAATAATCGATCGCGAATAAATTGAATCATTGTCTAACGATTTCGAAAGTATACACGAAATGGCGTAATCTGTTTTATAATTAAGAAAAAAAGATACCGACGTTCAAAGAAAAATCGGAACAAGAAAATTTTATGAAATATCTAAATAATACTTTTTTCAATGAAATGTCTAAAGTTCAGTTCTCCTAATGATTTTAAATTTGATATTCTTCGTAGCGAAATATCGATCAATCGCAATAATAAACTAATGTAATTTCGACAAACAAGACTTTTTCAGGTCAGAGAAGCGAGCACACTTTCTCTTTTCATTTCGAAACCGTTTACGAAGAGTATATCTGCATCCTTATTCGTTACGCAGCGATATTTCAATTAAAGGTGCAGATATCGATTTGATGTTGCAACCGGCATGGTCGAAAAATTACTCGATCAGCTTTTACATCGGGTAACATCGATAAAAATGATAATTGACATTAATTAATATCGAGGTCGCAGTCTTCTCATGGAACGGTATCTTTATCGATATAAGTTTCAATTATAACGCCGGGACATCGTTGCGTCATACCCCTCGTATGCGCTTTTCGTCTCGAAGGGATCGGCCGCCAATTAAATTTGTCTCCTTGCGTCTCGATCGGTCATTAATCTCTCGCGCATCGACATCTCGGGCGTGACATTAATCATTATTACTCACCTCACGCCGGAAACCGTCGTAACACGACGAAAGTTGACGCGTGGTGATTTGTCTTAATTAACGATTATTTCACGGATTTGATTGCATTACCACACCGGGCGTGACACTCGTCATTAAGACTGCTACCGGAACGACGCTATAATCTGTGCTCAAATTTGTTCGTGGAAATCGCGCAATTAGCTGCGTGGAGCACATCGCATTTATGATCGTCGCATTTGCTTCCTCTCACGGATAACGTTCTCGAGAAACTCGTAGTTTGATTTAACGCTCTTTTTTTTTTTCAAACGAGTTATTACAATATTTATGGAGAGAATTTGAGTTTGTAACAACCCTTCATAGCGATTCGCAACATCTTCCGACGCATTTAACCGCGCCTCGATTGCAAACGGCCGAATTGCTTCTGAAACGATTCGCTTTTTGCAGCGATATGCGACCACTTTTGTCACATATGTTACACGGTGGATAATCATTGTGGAATCACATAAGTTCTCGAGAATTATATTTATGATTTTCTCGGAGATAATTATAATTGTGCGCTCATAATCCGCTTTGCTGGCTAGTCATAGCTATTATAAACATAGCTATTTTAAAGAAGAGGATTTTATATGTGTACATCATTATAGTGGAGTACAATATACTTAAAATATGTAACGGCTGTATGCCGAGAGTATACATGTATTTTTATTCTTAAAATGACATAATTAAAAGAATTAAGTTTAAAAATTATATAGATGAAAAGAATTTTTTTTTTTTTTTTTTTTCAGAAAAGGAGGAAAACTCTTTTCAGCTATATAGTTTTTAAATAAATTTTGATGTACTAAAAAAGATTATGTAGAAACACAAAAGCTGATACATAATGATATAAACATCATTGGATCAGCCGTGGAAATAGTATTTTGCTTCGGATTATAAAACGGAGGAAGTATACACGAGGTAAACTTTTCTGACCGGCTTACGCCACGCCATCCATATATTTCATATATGTATGTATTTATATATAAGATATCAGTGTATGTATCTTCAGAAACCGGCGAAAGGATAATTTTCAGCGATAAAAGCATCGTACGTGAAAGTATCGCAAGTTTATTGGAAACGCTCCAATTAAACCAAAATATTAGTAGGAGAGAGACTTGTAATATAAATTTCCAATTATTTGAACGAAACAGTATAAACTGTTGAGCATCAAATAAATAACATTTATTAATACATTAATTTGTGTCTTTATACTTTTTAAAATTATCTCTCTTTTTGGGCTGAAAACCAAACTCTTAAATTGTATTTTAATTTTTTTATTTACTTTGTTGAATTTAAACTTTTTATATGTTACACGAAACATACGAAAGTACAATAATAATTAAACTAAAGAAAGTCATTTTTATCGAATGTTCGTATAAAAGTAAAAATGAAAAAAAAAAAGAATACTTGCAAAGAATGTAATTTTATATTTTTTACAGAGAACTGTCTTTCCTGTCCGTTGAGTACCGCGGTTATTGTGACGTACAGCAACGTGTGTCGTGTGCGAGGTCGCGTATTACACGGGACGCGCACGTGAAAAGTTGTTGCGCCTGTGTTATATTAACCATATAGGACGTAAAACGCGGCTAGATCAGCTAGCCGTGCGATAAATGTCATAATATCTCTGTGGCCATTGTGTGTTAACATTACGCTGGACAGGACGACAGCGCGACGAGGCCACCAAGACGAAATATTATGAGACGAAATGTTATTCGCATCACGTGCATTATAAATATCTAATATATATCTTTCTCTCAAGTTTTTCTCTTATTAAATGTTGATGGAATATAAGATATTCGTAGATTCTTGAGATACCTGTGCGACGTTCGCACATGCATATAATTAATGATAAAATATACGAATTCAAAATAGATGATATAACATAAAATTATGTAAGCAGCACATTAAAAAAAAAAAAACATTAGGTTTTTCACAGATTTCTTATATAAGTTTATATAAGTTTATGCGTATTCAAGTTTAAGTTCGTACTTGTCAATTATTATAGATTACATACAAACGTGAGACATTATTCTCGTGACTGTGAGAGGGATTCGGCTATTCTAATTTCGCAGTAGTAATTAGAAACCCGTCGTGGAAACTTGGAGCCGACCGGATTCAAGGAAGCGGCGTCTTACCGCAAAAATAAACCGCCATTAATTACAAGCTAATGAGAAGTCGTGGATGGTGGGGTGACGGAGGTGAGAAAAGTTCGGTCCGTTTCACGGAAGGTCGCCCACTTTCAACAATTTGCGATCTGAATTCGTCGACTTTTCCGACGTCTCGCTTCTCACTTTACCCGACGAAATTACGTAGCAATAATCTCAAGCTTCTCCAGGTTGCCCGCTAATTGCGCTATTCGCTAAGTTTTATTGGCGATAATCTCCCGTTATCGGTATCAGGAGTATAAACTGGTAACTTAAACGGAATCTGAAGTATTTATAACCGACAGGTAACTTACGTAATTTTAGCAACTTCTCTTTCTGACTTTTTTAAATAACCATTTTTTAAATAACCATATGATATCAAAGAATGATACTTTTTATTAAAATAATGCTAGAAATGGATACAAAAACTTATCTTCCGTTGTTTTACAAGAAAATGAAGATGGATTGTAAAAGTGACATTTTAATAGGACTAGATAGACTTTGGATAAATATGAGATCAACAGGCTGATGAATGTTCTACACACATGCTCGAATATAAAAAGAATTACACAGTAAATTGAAAAAAAAACTTCCTATCATTAATCATCGCTAAGATCCGATCACAAGAGCAATGGAGCAAAATGAAACAGATTGCGCAACAAAGCGACAGACGTCCGGCTGGCTAATGGCAAAGCTGGTTAACCGATCTCGTTATCGCTGTCCCGTAAATCGCCTCGTTACGAGTGCATCTGTAATCGCGTGTTATCGTCGAACACACTCGTGTGCCAGCGAACGAGAATCTTTAAGCGTGAGACAAACGTCTATTAATAGGTGGATGCGCAGCTCGCATTCGAATATGAATCAAGGATACGTCAATAACGGCCGACACTCTCTCTCTCTCTCTCTCTCTCTCTCTCTCTCTTGAGAGAAAGAGAGAGAAAGCCTGAAAGAATTACCAAAAGAGAAGTTTTATCCTGTGGGATCCGAAAGTATTCGATAGTAGACAATAGATTTTTTTGTTAAAACACTTGATTGAAAATACGGTATTTATTTCTATGATATTTTCCGTGTCTTCCTGGAAAAACGAATTACAATTTGCTCATCACGATTTGCAGCAATGGATACCGAAGGAGCCGCTTATTAAGAAATCAGCATTTACTTTTTGATGAAAGTAAACGCACGCTTGAAGTTGACTCTCCGCGAGATAAAAGCTCTTCTACGTCTGTTTACAGTAGTTCATTCCCATCTGCGTATTTTGCATTTCTGTAGGAAATGGGAGAGTAACAGGATGGTTAATATTCGATTCGGTAAACTCGATGGGACGCGCCTGTTATATTTTGATAAGCTTTTTATGTCAATTGCATTTTATATTCTGGGATAAATCAACGTGAGAGTGCATTGACACTCGTGTGTTGCGACCTGCACACAATTCGCGCTTCCCAATGAAATTTCAGAGAATGACGTTTTTATCGAAACATGTCGTGAAGTATAATATAATTCCCTATATTCACCGTTTATACCATTTCTTTTAATATTGATTGACAAAACAGCGAACATCAATATCAATATAAATGTTAACACAGCGATATACATCAATATACATCACGTTCATCTGTTTATCGCGCTCCAATAGCAGTTTTATTCAATTTTCATCGTAATTAAAAAGCGCGACGAAACGTATTTGATTTCCTAATTAATTCAAAGAGCTCGCTCGACTCTCATTGTGTAAAACTTACAAAAACTTTTCTTAACTTTCTTCGATATCAAAACGGAAACGCGATCGTTTGCTCCGTTTCGCAAATTTCGTATCGTCGTTGCGCCGTAATTACATAGCCATTTTCAAACACAAGCGAGTCTAAGAACGGAATCAAATTAGGCAAATATTTTATTAGGACACGTTGCCGGCATTCAGGGATTTACATGCATTATAATAAGCAAATAAAACGCGAGTGTAATGCCATTTGTATATTTTCGGTATAATTAGCGAATAGTAAAACCGAACTCTCGCAATCTGTTAAAGCCTCTGCCTTGCCGCCACTGCTAATTGAGAAATCACCTTTGACCTCAACTAGTCCGTTTCTTGGAAACATCTCGGGTGATCAAAGAGATCGCTGTATCTCCTCGAACTTGAATCATCATCAATATTGATTCATGATGATGTATCTTTTTAACATTCTAAAATTCCGAAAGAAGTTTTAAACAAAATGACAAATTTTTTATTGGTTTTTTTTGCTATTTAAAAAAATGTTCGCGTCATATATATATATATATATATATATATAAACAGTAAATGTTATATGCAAATAAGTATTTCTTATTGAGACAGAGAACAAGAAGTCTATAATATGACATTGATTTGATGTATTTATTGGTTATCTATGAATTTGTTATACAACTTGTAAAGTAAGAAATCCTGTCGCACGACAAATTGCATCGTCTAATGCTCGACTGACTTCAGCAGGTGGGAGGTCAAAGATCAAAACAGCGTAAATCCCCGTTTTCGCTGACGTTGAAATGATTTACAACGGATCGTTACAGCTCGCTTCTAGCGACCGACGATTAAACTTTCCCGCTGCGATACCGACTCGTGACAAACGGTAAAGGATGAAAAGCTCGCGCTTCATCGCGTTTCGATGATGGCTGGCTCTTGCCGACCCGTTCAAGCAGTTAAACGTGGGGTCAACGTGCGTCGTCGTAACTCAACTTACGAGGACATTAGCCGTTACGTTTAGTTACGTAGCGGACTTTTGTATACCTTGTTCTTTTCTTTGTAATGTGTTACACCCACGAGAGACGAGACCATCCTCGAAGATGCTCGGCCGTACCACTTAAAATTCTTTTTTTTCTTTTTCTTTCTGCCTCTCTCACTCTCATGCCTCGCCAGATTCAAGTATGGTCATCGACGGCTATATGATATCGCACGTAGACCAAACGATGCTCGCGAATACCATTCGCATGCCTTTCAAGTGATGATGATCTCGTTCGCTTGCCGATAATAATTTATCGGCATTGGCATATGCTCATGCCTGTCATGCTCATGACTCTTTGCCCGTCCGTCGTCCGTTCGTAGTAGAACCGCTTTTTTGTCCCGTTCTGAGTTTTTGTTACATGTGAAAGGGAGAACGGTCGCTCATGAGAATTGCTCTAAATGCGGGGAAACGCTTGTCATTTTTCATTACCGTGCCATGTCATGCACCATAAGTTGCGTTATTACGGATGGTTAACCGTGGGGAATTATCATGGGATTGTTATGTCATTGATCATTGCCGCTCGGGGAACATTAAAGGGACGCGACTCGTTAGAACATGCCGCTCTTGGATCTGTTTATTAGTGGTTGATTAATTTATTAACGTGTGCGTATATGGTTGCATAGAAAGATTTTGCTGAAATATCTGAAAATCTAGCTATGTAGATATAGATAGAGCTGAAAATAATTTTGTTGAACTATCAAAGTTATTACGTAGGACATTCTAGTATAATGAGCAATACTGCGAAAAGTTTTGAAATTTTAGTAACTCTCTTGAGCGACCTACATAATTATTTTGATGGTCTAACAAAATTATTTTCGAATTTATATCTAGCTAAATTTTTACCTCCCTAAAATCGTTATTTTCAATTTGTTATAGGAAGTTCTTAAGCAATTTGTTTTTCATTATTCTAATAATTTATTTTGAGTTAATTGTTTAAATGACATTTTGTCTATATATATATATATATATATATTGCAAAATATAATTTTTAAATCCTTTAATATATTTATAAAAGTTAACTTTTAAAAATAAGTTTTAATAAGTTTTTGTAATAAATTAAATTGTTATTACAAGAAATACGAACATGTAGTATATTCATTATAGAATAGCTTCCAATTTAACTATACATCTTTATCTTTATCTATAAATATTAAAGATAAAAACATATGGTAAATATAGAAGCTACTGTACAATATGTCAAGGATCACTGCAAACATCGAGTAGAATATAACAGATATATTTCTACTAATTTAATGTCGGCGCTAGTTTATTGTTCGATTTAATCTGAAAAAACCTCGGGACGGAAATAACTTTCTAGTTATTCTCGACAGTGACATACTCCGCGAATCAAGTTACCAACCTAGATTTAAATCTTTTATAAAAATAGTGAGATGAATATTCCAATAACGATTAAAACTGATGGATTGCAGTGCGAAAAATTCGCATGCTATGCGACAGGAAAGAATGTACGATAGTGAAGGTGCGTTCATCTATTGACGTGTCGTAATACACACACACACATACACGATACAATACGAAATCGTTTTTAAGCCAACAATTTTTACGCGCTTTTGTCTGATATTATTGTGAGAATTTCTCGTTTCCGTGGATATAAGAAACCAAGAATAGATTGAGGTCAATAATCTTGTATACGCTCGTAGTCAAAATTTTTACAGGCCATTGAAGTAGCCAAGTCTCGATTAAAAGTATTCCGCCGGTTTATAAAGTATATCAACTTCCATCCTGAAATAAAATTCTTGAGGATGGACTTTTTTTCTTTCTTACGACGTTTGCTGAAGAGTAATCGACCCACCGGGTTCCAATTCTTTTCCTCTGCTCGCTCTTGGACTATCCAGAGCGCGACCGCGGAGCCGTGAAATAGCCGTAATTAAAATAGATGTAATCACTCGACCACGGTAGCTATGTGGTAAAGTACACCAATGCTACGTGGGCATTATCCTAAGCACGAAGCTTTGTTCGTTGCGCGCACACGCTCACACAAACTACTTGTTAGCACATGACCTGGGAAACAATTTTGTTTTATCCATTTAAGCAGTTTCGTTGTTCGCCACGTTCCATTGCTTTCGTATGCACTAGGTAATAATATTTTAACGTCATTGGCTGAACGAAGTTAAGTTTTTTCGTTATCATCACCCTGAATCTCTTTTGTGCTACCTTGAATGTAAACTTAGTAATTGAATATAAAACCATTGAGCCATTAGAAAGTAACTGACTCTATTTTATTTTTATATTACCCGCGTTATACTTCGCTATAATATATTTTAGTGGAAGTTTGTCGAATTATTATTTGTTTCGTTGGAAAAAATTTATTCCTTGAATCCTATTATATTTTATATACATTTGATTGTTATGCATGTATGATACACATGTGAGTGTGAAAATGTGTACCATATTTTACGAAAGCAACTTTCGGCGGACTGACTTCAAGAATCGAATCCGAGACAGAAGGGAAGAAGGTGAATTACCATGCAGGTACTTTCAAGGTGGTCGAGAATATTCTTTGTGATTTATTGGCGACGTAAATCCGTGGCAACGAAGGGTGTAAGGAGAACGCAAGGGAAAGACGAATTGTAAGAGTGAAATAGAAAAGGAGAGACGGCGACGAGGGTGTGAGAACGGAACGGACGGTCGATGGTTGAGGGGAGGGAGACAGGAAATCTTTTTCCGGAGGACCTGCTTCCTCTTTGCACTCGCTACAGAAAGAGACCATTATGAGGATCCACGGAGAAAAGGTTCACGATTGTCCCGCGAATATATTGTTAAAATGCAGGCGAATGCACATTCACGAAAAAAGAATGATGTGAGAGTTGGCAGGAAATGAGGAAACACGTTTTCCACAATATGTGTATTAAACTTGCAGAGAATTGCCTTCTCTCTCTCTCTCTCTCCCTCTCCCTCTCTCTCTCTCTCTCTCTCTCTCTGAAAACACGAATAGAGCCATTGATTGAAAAGTCTTCCAATTAGTGAGAACGTATAACATTTAACGTTCTGTGTCACATAGATCATCGATGATTCTCGCTGGAGTTTTCGTTCAGGAAGATATTTTAGCTAAAAAGAGAAAGATAATTGTAAAATATTTTTTGATATCATACATAAAATTCATAGTTACGACATAAAGTATAATACAATATTAATACCGTGGATCACCGATAACTCACGCAATGTGATGGACAAATCATATGAAATTAGTGCGGCACGGAACGTGTTAAATATGAATGATGTAATATATAACGTATTCCAGTAACATTTTAGTGATGTTATAATTAATTAGAGATTAAATTTATATTAGTTACGTACTTATAGCGCATATATTATAATATTATTAGTGTATAACATAAATTAATATTAAAAAAATAAATGTAATCACAAGAGATAGAATACACGAATACAAATACAAATGGATACAACATAATGCTTTCTTTTAATTTTTTTTGATCGACATTGTCGAAAATGTTATCGATGGTCCATCAGGGACGTCGTAATTCATGATTTGAAAATCACCGCGGTAAACTTTATCTGTGCCAGGTAAAAATGGCGGAATTCGGAGAAGAATTACGTCCAGTATCTAAAACGAAGGACGGAGCTAACACCGTTGTCGTCGTAACGAGTGACTGAGAAGGTCGAGAAAGTAATCTGTCCCACTTTTCACTCTTAACCAGCCTAGTGACTAGGGTCTTCTGAAAAGGAATTTACGGAGTCTCTTACATGTTCAACTAGAGTGAAATCAGACATACAGCAAATAATTGAGCTAACGTTGATATCCGATATTATAATATTTCGCGAGGTCAACCTGATTTATTTTTTATTACATGCAATTAAATGAATATCGAATTCAAGAAGTGTTGATCAAAAGGAGTTTCTCGATTAATTATGGATAATTCTATTTTGTCGTATTATAAAATTTTAATTTTATAATGAAAATTTTTTCTTTTATATTTTTTTTATACGTAACATGCTTGTTTAATCACTTATCGCTGATGATTTCTTCATCTTCGATGAAATACGGTCACACCTTTTCTTCCATTGTTATCTTTCGTGTTATCTTTAGTTTTAGAGCATTCATATGTCTATAATTCTGCACAATTATAGTAGCGGTTGATTGTGTCTGAAAGCAGAATCCTTTGCATGGCTGCTTATTATATTTTCAACCAAACGAGGTAAAACTGTCTTGATACACGTTTACTGGAAATGATACGAAGATATTCTGCTTATATACGTTTATATACAATAATGCTTTTGTCAAAAATTCAAATATTTTCCTTTCTGCACACAAATATTGCGATAATCGATATAACTTGGAATTACAACGAGAAAGAATTTTACAGTTGCTTTTTTTGTAACGCAAGTCATATTTGTCATACGTCACATGGTTTCCTGGATGCTCTCTACATCAATCTGACAGGCTTATATTGGAAACCTGTCTTATGCAAGTAACACCGAAGAAAATAACGTAGCTGTATGTAAGCACAGCGAATCGATTTAATAAGGGAGGAAGCGATGTTCTGCTTAATCGATTATTCATGGATCTTTAATGACATCGATTACCTTTTTGCAACATCTGAGACGTATAATGCTCTTCAGAACTGGTTTCTTTTTTCTGAAGGATAACATGTTGTAACTAAGCGCGTATCGAATCATCGCCGAAGATTATAGTATAGTATCCTTTACACAGAGCAAGAATATCATTAAATAGACTCTAATAGGAATTATATATTATATAGTATTAAAATGTTGCACTTTCGGGATTAAATACATTATAGTATACATTATACATATACACACACACACACACACACACACACACACACACACACACACACACACACATATTATATATATATAAAAGAAAGACGATTGTTGTCATCTAAATTCAGTTTCCTATTCCGTTACGTATTTAACGTGGTAATCGCTAAATAAATCATCGCTTCCTCTATGGGCTATTTGTTATTCACTTTAAAACATTCTGTCTATACGAGACAAATTGCGAATCGTCATGTTCGTAAGCAATGAGAAATACAGGAATGTCGCAGCCTCATCGTGAATTCTTCACGCTTCACCGCGGTCCGGACTGAGCTGTTTCCTCGTCAGACGACTCTTAACGATAACAAGCTGCCTGGAAACAAGCGCGGTCATTCGTTGTAAGTGAGAAAAATTGAGCGAGGCTAAGCTTCCGCGCCACATATATACAAACTCTAGTTGTGACGTCTCGTAAATATAGCACGTGTACCAAGTAATGAGCAGGATATATATATGTATAGCTTTTACATATATAAAAGTTATATATCTTTCTTATTTTTGTTTTTTAAGAAAAATTATCAAGAATTATTTGATAATAACTTTGATCAATTATAATTCGTAATTGGAGTGATAAGAATAAATCTAATTAATAAATCTATATATATATATATATAAAATTAAATAGGAAAATTAAATCCTATTTTTGATCAAAACAAATTTTAATGCTTAAATATTTCGGTATTCATTTTAACATGTTTTATTTTACAAAATATTGTTATAAAGTACATATTTTATTACGAAATTAAATTATAAAGTAATTAATATATTAATCAATAATTACAGGCTGCGCTAAGTTATATTATAATCAAAATGCTTTGTAATAAAAATACTGTGATACTTGCACGCATTTTTTATGAAATATTTAATTCTAAAATATTCACGTAGGTAAAATAATTTCATTCATTTCATATTGAAACAATTTTCTTCTTTTATAACGGTGTTAAATTCTCATAATGTCTTTCTTACTCGACTGTTCGCCGGCGCGGCGCGGCGGCGTTACAAAACGTTTAACGAAGAATTGCGAGAAGAGCGCCACACGGAACATTGTTCGTCAGAAACTTCACGATGTCTTCCTAGGGACGAGTTCCAAGGGTTTGGCCGACTTCCGCCTACGATCGCCTGTGAGTCCTTGTTCATGTGAAATCCACTTTCGTCCGTATCCCGCTGGATTCACGAGACCAGTGGGATATTACTGACGGCGCGAATGAGGTCACAGGGTTTAAGGATTTTCATGATAACGAATTAGTTACGGTACAATAAAATCCCGATGATAATTTTATGATATCGACAGGCTTTTAGATTTTAAATTATATATATTTTGAATGTTTGTGAAGTGCGACAGACCGTTTTGAAATGTTCGCACATTTTGCAAAACTACTTGCTTTTATTTGATATGGCTCCATTAATTGTATCAAAAGTACAAATCTAAATTAAAATGCAAGATTAAGAGTATATTAAAGATCTTTAGGGTGTAAATTATTTATATTAATTACATTTTTGTGCAAAAGATAATATTTTCCAATGTGGAAAATATTATCTTTGGAAAATGTTTCATAAATTAGTAACCGGATGCAATATAGAACATATAATTTTTAATGAAAGTTTGTAACAAAATGGAAATTTTTAATAAAAAGTCTTTAAATGTGTGCCATTTTAAAATTTCAAAAATTTCATTGTACTAAATCTGAATTTGACAATATCAGCGGATAATCCGAAATTGTTCATACATTGCAGTAACAAATTTATCATGTCAAAGAAGATTGACGATGTCGTTGAACCATTCATCAATCAGTAACCCATTTTCTATCCATTTGAGTTATTAAGAATCCGTTGTAATCATTAGTTCTGTTTTTTTATCCTTTCACTCTTTGAACTGATGTATACGGTGCAATAAACGTATATTTATTTCACTTGAACTTATTTCACCATATGCATCAGTTTCAGAGAGTGCAGGAATAAAAAACAGATTGATTCACGACAGACATACTATTACGTGAGTGACATACTTCACTTCATGAAAAATATATTTTATCAATAACAACGATTTATGATTTTATGATATAAATGATCACTCTTTTAAACTGTGTTTCCCTTTCGTTGAAAATTTCGTATATCAATAAATATATTATCGTTAAGGAATCTTGTGTTTATTGTGGCAAATTAAATAGATATATTAGTTGTGTCTCGTATCCGTTTGCACATACAATATAAACATGAAAAATAATTTATAGGAGAATGATTATTGATTCAACATTATGTCTGACATTTTTTTGTTTTAACGTACTGTTTGAATGAATAAAATATCGAATTGCAGATTTTTTTCTGCATTTAATTGAATTATAAATAAGAGAAAGAGAGGAGAGAGAAGGGTTAAACCTAAAATAAGCTTGTAAAGTTGGTACATAGTGGCGAGACACGTTATTTCGACGGAACTGTTTACACCCATGACGTTCAGCTCCGCACTTAACTCCGATGTACTCATGGGATGGAGAATGTAGCTGCAAACCTTCGGGGCACATAATGACCCCGTTCTTAACCTGGCCGTAGGAAATTACCACCTCTGCTTGAAAGGGCGATTTAACGAATGAAGACAAAGGTATATCTTGTAAAGAAAGCGGGATGACGATGGGTTGCCATTTCATAATATACTCATAACGATCAACATAGCGACTGATCATATTGTAGTTTGAAATTTATAAAATTGCCCATGTAAAATTTAATAATTTGTTTTTTATACAAATGCCGGGATCTTAGCAAAATGAATCAAATCTATTACAAGTTGCAGCAAAATTTTAATAATTCTAATTTATTATACAATTTTTGTTCTCGAATAACAGTTTGTCGTTTCTACAGTTGTATATAAAATCTATTAATTACTATTATTATACATTTCTCTCTCTCTCTATCTTTTTTTTTATATTATTATATTTCTATATATCTAGATACAATCTATATACGATATTATCTCTATATATGTATCTAAATATAAATATAATAGATGTATATAAATATTATAACTTTTCTGATTTTTATTACAAAATCATAGATGATATCCTCCTTTTTAAACAAGACAAATATTCTTACCACTTCGGTTGAATATCCAGTTTTCGATAGAAACAATAAGAATTATGCAATTATCAGGTTAACTTTCGGCGACATAAGTCGTCATCGAGTGCTTCTCTCGACGGCAAATATTGGTCCCGAACGACATAATGAGATTCATTCGGCGGCTTGGCGTTTTGTAAACTTCGATTGAATATTTGATGAGGGAGAACGATCTGATGGTGATCGCATTGCACCGCAATAAAGATGATTCACGCAATCGCGAATTCAATATCTTGAGAAGTCGACGTCATCGTTGCCGTTTCTCGGTCGCGGAAATCCCACGGTTCTCCACTTCTCGAAAATTCATGGATTCCGACAAACCAACCGTCTGGAGCTGAGCTTTACTTTTTCGCGAAAATCTTCGCTGTTTAAAACTCGGCTTCTTTCCACGACGATCGATGCCCTGGATATCTCATTACGATTTTTGATCTTAAAAGAACAAAGTTTGTGAGCAAATTTTTCGACAGTTGCACGGTACATTGTCATTGCAATTTATTGTTACAATTACATTTATTACAATATTACAAGAAATTCAAAATTTGATCAATTTTCTTTTAATTTATTTTAAACTTATTATTAATCTTGGAAAACATATTAAGCTTTTGTGTATATGAGATAATTCTCAAATATAATTGATTACGATTGATTAAATTGTATATAAAAAATTGGGGAACAATGACAAACTGATTTCAAAGTTACGTAGAATAATTTACAATAGAGTTCGCAACACGAAGGCTCTGACTTAAGATGGTGAGAGAGAGGAAGTGCTGAGAGCAAGTTGATCGACTCTGGTGCAACTCAAATAAGAGAAGCACAGTTTATCGAAGTTCAAATCGTAAGTGGAATAGGGTTGATCTTCACCGTGGCAGAACTTACGATAGTTCGCTTGTCGGGTGGCATTAAGTAATCAATTTCGCCGCACAAGCGACGTCTTCTTTACGTCGATTGAGAAGTCTCTAATTAATTACCTAAACTTACCCACTGCGCATTCTCTCTCTCTTTCTCTTTTCATCTCTCTCTTTTTCCCCTCTATCTCCTTTCTTTTTTCTTCCCTCCCTTATTTCTTTTTCTTTTCTTCTTTAAATTGTGGAGCAATCGCGTATATTTCGTAAGTTTATTCACTCGAACTCAAAGTGTCGTCGTTTTTCGATCATAATTGATTCACCGATGCTATTCGCGACTCTCATTCTATTTGATGTGAAATTTTCACATCGAAAAGTTCGATCGCGTCAGCCACAAACTTTCTCCTTTAATCGTTTCGAAGCGCTTCACTAAATAAATATTGAATCGAAGAGAATTGAGTCAACTCAGTCGTAACGCCTCTTCAATTAGATTTATAATTATAATATATGAATGTCGTTTTTTGCCATTCTTAGTTACGAATATTTTGAGAACTCTCTTGTGAAAATCATGCATAAATAAACACTTTAAAAAATTTATTTGAAAAGAAATAGCATTTTTTTACTGCTAACAGTGGAGGACACAATTTGACAATTTGTTGTAGAACAAAATGTAGTATCTTTTTTATTGAGCATTGCGATACATTGTTCCCTCAGCACAAATCTTGTTTTTTCTTTAAAACACATAATTTATGTATGAATTATCTATGAATACTAATAATTTGTCTTATATTTCTATAACATAACGCTAAATGTACCGAGCATCTGTCATTGATTAATTTATTAATCTGCTTTCATACGAACTCATTTTGCAATATTGCGGAATTGTTCCATTTGGTAGTTCAACTTCCGCAAATCTGCGAAATCGAAGTTGGAGGAGTAGGACAAAGAAGGGGGAGATAGTGAAACAGCAATGAGAGAGCTATCAACGAGGACTGAGAAGGGAAGATATACATATAGGGCGTGTATTGTTATTTGTTGACTCATAACATTATGAGTGCAAATGAGTGGAAAACGTGAGATGTGAGTGTCATCAATGAAACGAAATTAGAAGGACAGTGGTTAGTGGACGGCCGACAAGAAAAGAGAGAAACATGCAGGAGAGGAGCAGAATGGTGCGAAATCTTCTTCTCTTTGACTCACAACGAGAAGTCCAGCCTCAGGAGACGCATCGTCGACAAGTTTAGTGGGCGAGACGTGTCAGCATGATTTCACGATCCCTTTTAGAGAATCCCGTAACTCTCTCTCTCTCTCTCTCTCTCTCGCTCTCTTCCTGTCTTCCTTCTGTCCTGATTTGCAAGTTACTTTCGTTCCAGTTGGCTGTCCTTAACTCACGAAGCAGTTTTGACACTTCCACGAGGGGAGAAATGAAGCGCTCTCTCTGTTGCCTGTTATGGACTGGATAGACAGATAGATGGAGATTGATTTGAAATTCTGGACGTGTAGTTCTAGCAGATGTTACAAAATTGACTGATTAATAGGAGTAACATTCTCGCGAGGATACCATTATAACTAGTTCAATTCTATTGATAGTAAATATATTTTTTTAAAATATGTTCTATAATAACCTTATCACAGATTATTTATTTAAATCATAGAGAGAAGAATGGACTATAATAATTTATATACAGTTTAATTATTTCATAATTCTCTGAATAGATTAAAGTAAACGAAATGGTTTCTTATTTTGTCACAAGAAATGCTTCTGAATTTTTTGTTTAAATTATTATTTTGTAAAAATCGTTAAATTTTTAATTATTTGTCTAAGCAAACAGTTATTTTTATTGGTTTAGCTTTGTGTAGCAATCGATTTTGTAATCACGACCCATATATAAGTCTAAGTTTATAACCTTATTGCTTTAAGAGGCTATAAGCCGTAAATCGTATGAAATTGACCAATCATAGTCGATATTTTTTTATATTTGACCGTTATTGATCAATTTCTTACGGGTTTACAACTTACGATCTCTTAAAGCAAGGTTGTGAGCATATACTTAAATAACGTAAATATCAACGAAAAATCATAAATACTATATAGGATGAATACAAGTTTAAAAGATTTTAAAGATAGATTCCTCACATAAATTTAAGACGAAAATTTCAGATGACTATATGTCCGGAAGAATTTAATTTCAAAGATAGGAGTGCCAAAGTTGAATTAAAGTTTTATTAAAATAATTGATTTTCGAAATTTTTTCGTCTCGTGTGAGGAATCCTTAAAATTTTAATATTCACTCTATATATTTTGAATTCTATCAACGGATCGAATATTAATTATTTTTTAGCTACAATTTTATCTCAAGTTTGCAACAACCCTATAAAATAAATTATTTTTAATCTGATAATTTAAAAATTACTAAAGCGTGCCAATTTTCTGCGAGAGGAAAAGTGAGCGAAATAAAAATCGGCAATTCCTTTTTTTAGCAATTCTGACGATTCGACCCGAATCTCGAAATTTTTGAAGTAACATTCTATATATTTCTGACAATGAGATGTGCGATTTTTCTCGAGAAAAAGGATGAGAAGCGCTCTTTGGACAAGAATGAAAAATCGGCGTATCACGCGAGGGGTCGAACAATTTAACATTACGATTCCTATCGTTGGCAATACTCTGAGTTACGAAGACAAAGGACGAAAGAACGGAAAGGAGGGAAGACACACATTTCCATATATAAACGGCAGGATTCAACCTCGAGTCCTCTTTCTCTCCTGGGTACTGGCTAAGCTCCAACGCGGTCGTGGGTGGTCGTTCTCGTGTGTGTCTATGTATATACATGTGTGTATGCCACGGGAACGATGCATCGTAGTCAGCAATTTGGACTATCCGCTTTTACTCTTCGTGAGGATATCGTATCTCGCCACCGCGCGTTACTGCCCGTTTGTGTGTCCGTAATCATACATTGGCGGTTATACCACCGAATCTACATCACTGCGAATAGAGATGCATGGAAGGCAAAACGTGCCGACCCGCGGCTACGAATAGGAGCATCAGTCCGTTCGAAACTTGCAAGAGGAACCGAGCAGGATTGCGGAGAAGAATGGAAAGCGCGCGGGATAAACTATTTAGGACGTAATATGTGAATGCGAATGTTAAATACTTCAGGAAATGTGAATATTAGACATGCAAACAATCAAGATTGAAACGGTCCTTTTTCGACGTGTCTAAAAAATGACGAAAACGGACAGACAAAATGAGTTACGTTATTATTAACATCATATTAGTGCATGTTTTCTCAGCAAATTATATTACATTGGAGATATAGAATCTACTAGTGATATCTCATATATTGATTGCGTTGCAATCAATGAATAAATATAATAATATCGCTATTGGCTAAGCGGTTACAATCGCATATATGCAGTATCGTGTGTATTTGAGATAGGCGAGATGCACCTGCGGTAGGCACGCTTACGTGGATGCAGGTGTGCTAATTAAACGATAAACTATGATAAGCCTTGAACCTTAACGATATTGCAGAGCTATAACCTGCTTAGCACAATGCACCAGATTGTATAATTTTAATACATTTTCTTGCGCATTAATGCGACATTGTTATTTTATAGCTTTTATAATAAAATCTATAATATTATATTACAGGTATATAATAATTTGAAAATAATGTATGATATTTATTTACGAGCTGACTACAAAAATTTTACTTACCAGAATTTTTTTTTTATTTGGATTATTAAGTAATTTACTAATGTCAGTAATTTACTAAATTTTATTTATAGATACTTTAGAAAGTTATGAATATCTTAATGATTAACAATATTGTTCACCTTTGTGAGTTCCGTCAATAAGACATATAATAATGCACACGAATTAGACTCGGAAGGCAAACGCGCTCATTTCACGTCTTCCTGCAACTGTGAAGCGCACATTCGCTTAAACGCAGCACTTAAACATTGGCGACAACGTTAGTTGCTGCTAATTAACGATAAATCTCGATAACACCGAGAGCGGCTCGCTTGACAGCGCATTTATGCCCGGTCTGACGTGCATTCCATTTTGCGGTTCTGAACCACCTTACTCAGAGTGCGTGCTAATATCCGATCACGTTTCCGCAGTCGCTTATCGCCGCTTGACGATTATTAATTATCGTCAAGTCTCATTATCAACGAGATAGTTTGGACTTTGTCAAATGAGAGATAAGCGCTGTTATGTCAGTGGTAACAGACTTAGCGATTTAGCATCTTGTAGACCATCAGCACTTATATTTTCAGTAATTGATAAATTTCAGATGATCGTAATAATAAATCTGTTGAGGCATTAGAAAATTACTGCATTCATTAATGAAATTAGGGAGAGTGACAAAGTAATTATCGAGTCGAATCATAATTAGCGATAAATCTTGACGCCCTGCACATTTATCGCCGGTGATGTCGCCCGAGCGTGACGGACTCAACAGTCAGTCAGTAGTGAAAGTCGATTTATCGTCGGCCTTGAGGGAACGTCCGAAGAGTAACAACTTATTTTGCGTTTGTTGTCACTGAAAATTTAAACAAATTTCTAGCTTATAATATTTTATGAAATAATTATGTTGACAAAGAAATTACGAGTCTCTCACTTAATTACGTGATCTGCTGCTTAATAATCATTTCTCGGCAGAGAATATTGACCACACATTCCAGTACTAGATAGAATTTTAATTTTAATTTTAATAACTAAAGTATATATAATGTTATTATATATGTAAAATTATTAATTAAAATTTTATAGAATATTTTCTGAAATATATTAAACGATATGTAATTTCTTCCTAATTTACAATTGTAAATATGTTAAATAATAAGCGTGATAAAAGATAAGAAGAATTGCATTTTTTCACAAAATTATGAATAATTTTGATTTAAATAGCATAAAAAAGTTTGACAGTTTTAATTATCTTCGCCTTTATTTTTGCATATAATCAATATATCGGAAAAAAGACTGATCCTCTCTTTCCTTTTTTTCTCTTCTCTCTCTCTCTCTCTCTCTCCTCACTCTCTCTCTTTCTCTGGCTTCTAATAAATCTAACTTTTCTCTCTTCGTAGCTCATGCTTATGTGCAGAGCTTTGAATATCTCAAGCACCACAATTTCTTTCCGCCAGATTTTTATCGAAGCGATTTAACGCCACGCCACAATGGTAATCGTCTCTTCCACGATGCATCCGTGACTTCGTGCAAATAATATAACTGCGTTTCTGAAAATTCTAAATGATTGCATTTCTAAATAGTTATATTTTATTTTCGCTCCTGTTTGTGTGTACAGACTTTTTGCTACTTACATATTTTGAAGAAATCAAAGATTTTTTTCTTTATAAAAAGAATTTTTTAAACCAACAATACTTACGGCGAGAATTTCCATATAATGAAATATGTGAATTAAGAGTATGAATAAAATTTCATTTAATATATCATCGCTTATATGGAATAGTTTTACGATTCGTACTCCAAATGTTTATTTCGACATCGAATCGGTATTTTCATCTTTATTATATTAACAAGTTATACACTCTCTGTATCGACATAGCATATTAAATTAAATTACGTGAGATGGAGTTTATTAATTTTAGATCATGGCACGAACGTGTCTCTCCAGTTTAATTTATATCTAAGAATTTACACCATCAAACGTAATTCCATGGAAAATTGCGGCTCTTGTAGAGTTTATATTCGAATCCATTCTACATTAAAAACAAATATTATATATGTATACAAGTTTCAATTTACAATTTATAATGGTTCTTATCTTTAGCGGTCTATTGATTAGAGAATAATAGTCATCATTGAAAATAGATACCTTGAAAATATATGAAAAAAAACGATTTTACTTCTATTTTCAATATGTTAATATAATTACTGATATAATTAAATGAAATATCAGAAATAAATTTGATTTTTTTATTATTAACTAATATTAATATAATCTTATTAATTAATATTAATATAATCGAGCTTTATTCTGAGAAATTCAGTCATAATTAAAGCTTAATTGCATTAATTAATAATTCTTTGACTGGATTTAACTGAGTTTTGCTTGTCTGTAATGCAAATTTGGTTTAAATAAGCTCTCAGGTATTTTACGTCTCATACATAAAAATGACATCGCTCTTTTGCGGATAACCGGTGAATAAAAATCACCGTATAGAACATTTATGGCTATCAGAAAGTAGACATCAAGCTTTAACTGATTCGCTATAAAATAATCATTCGTTTTTTTTAAAACTTTTACCGTATATTTTCAGCATTATGTAAAACTTTACGGCGCTTTCTATAAAATTTCCTAATTTTTTTATTAGATCGTCTCTCAATTTTTTACAAGTTTATACATGGGATTAAAAAATCATGTCATGTTATTTTAAGGTTGTTTTGCAGATATATTATCCAAAAAGAAATTGTTAATAATGTTGCCATGAAAGAAAATAATTTTATCGATTTTATGTCCTTCATATTAAAGAGAGAGAAAACTATATATAGTCTATGTACAGCCTACAAAGTTCTAATCGAGTGAGTATGATGATTTTTTTCTTTGCAAATTTGCCTATGACTTGCGATTGAAATCGATTGTTTAAATTGATGTTATGACGCTCGTTAATACTAATAAATGCTCATGACTCGGCCAAATTTTCTTTTTTATGCGTTTATCTCTCTCTCTCTCTCTCTCTCTCTCTCTCATTTCATGTACATAAAACATTTAATGAATATGATTTTAATTTTAATATAATACACGTTTTTTTTTTAACTCCAGGCATGACATGTTATTAATCGTTGTAAAAAATTGCAGAATCAATTAAGATATATTTTACATTTTATTCTTCGTATTTTATACGTTGATTTAGGTTAAATTATATTTAACTTGAAATACGTGATAAATTATTATTATATGAAATTAACGCGTATAGAGACTTTTTTATATTTTTAGCATGTTTTAAATATAAGATACTTTCTATCTTGACATGGTTTATACGATACGTATGCTGCTTCTCTCGTATTTTCATTGATTTTGATGCTAGTCGCCTCGTCGACTGCATTCGGTAATCCGCCGCACTCGATCGTGCGTGCTCATAATAATAGCGATCCTGACATTTACCTGTGATTTTATAATGCGCGCACGTCTGTGCGACGACTGTTGACTGCGATTTAAATGGAGAAACGAACGTGCATCTATTCGATGATAATAGTGTATGGATTGATGAATCGAGTACGTTGCTCCAATTAATTCGTCGTGCTGTTTCGACGATAATTTGATTTGATAACGGATTGCGGTATCTGGCAATTACATGCAAGCCGCACGCATTTATTTCCTATGTGATCGACAGTGTAGCTGTCGAAAATGTTATAAAATATGGAAAGCGTAAATCGAAACGGTTTAACGCGTTTGCTGACAAACTATCAATAATTTACCTTTATCGTCCATGTAATTAACTGTTTATTTTTACTACTACTAAGAATTTCTTTCGAAGAAAAATTTTATTTATTCTTTTAAATATAAACGAAAATAACTTTGATGTTTTATTTCGAACGTCTCTTACGAGTTTTTAATGTTGCAGTCTACTTGTGCTAGAAACTTGTATTAAATATTATAATATCTCGCCGTCTATTTAAAATCACGAGGAAGGAATTATAAATCTGAGCGTTAGAATCGCTGTTAGGTAGTAAAAAAAATTGCGCGTAAAATTACACGTGTCGTATCTGTCGGGTAGGAATAATTTCGTTGGCCACTTTAGAGCGACGTATTGTACGGCGGACACGTACATAATCTACATAAAAACAGACGTGGTCATGGCGGCGGATAATTTCGTCGGACGGCTGGTAAGCGCGTTGAAACCTCATTTTCCGAAAATTTGTGTGAAAAATAGCGTGTTCACTGACAAGCGCATATGACCGCGGAAATAATAGAGATGGAAATCGCACCATAACAATGCGTAAATGCTCATAAATATTATACGATACTGCATGCTCGTCGTCAGAGTGATTCATATGTTTAGCGTGAAATTTTTGAATAAAACGTTTCTGGACCAATTCAAGATAAATATTTCATTATATGAGAGGATTTAAAGAGGACTAACTTAATAAACCCTCAACTATAGCTATGAAAAATTACACTTAAAAGTTCGAAAGCATTCTGTTTAAAGAATGAATCTCTGATCCTTACGACGATTCGATAGAGATAATTCAAAGTTCTTTTTATCTATAATTTAGAATTTTATAGTATGAATCATATAAATTGTACAACTGTCTAAAATTTTCGCTTTGGTCCAAATGATCCGTTAAGTTGTCTCCCGTCGAGAATTAAAAATAGATAAATTCAAGATAAATATTCCATGATATATTAGAAATTATATGTTATGTTTTATTCATACTCTCCATCTTCTTTTAAATTATTATGTAATTTATATTATATAATTTATACGTTTTCACATATACACATGTAAGAATTTTTCTGTTACGAAGAATTGCAAATTGTTTAGATGATTAATTTATAGATGATTACTAAACGTTGTTAACAATACCTACGTTTATTATTCGAAATGCATTCTTTGAATGTAGGTGGCTTAGATTATAGATCGTGACATCTAATACTACAGAGCTCGATAACTTATTAATATGACTGACACACACCCGCATCCGTACATATTGGCTTCGCCTCGACGAGCACTTAATGACATTTCTCAAGTTGCTCGGGGCAATTCTCCCGGTTGATCGTGACGCTATGTCATGTGGAGGGTGTACGACACACCCTAATAGATGTAGGCTTAATACGTCACCGGCGACGGAATCGCCTTATCCGAGTATTATGCACGTCCGTGTATCAACAGTCGTGTACACACGTGCATATTCCATTACGTAAACAGATGCAAATATCTGTGCCGGTTTGTTACACGGTTTCAGAATAGTATCTGTGACACATCACATCGCAAACAGACGCACCAAATTATCGCTGTTAACACTAAATACATAACGTAATCACAGTACTCTTGAAATTATATGAAGTGTGCGATGTGTAATTTCAGATTTATAAAAATAGTAATAGTATAATACTATTTCGTTCAAAGTTGAAAAAAAAAGACTTTAATTCAAAACCGACTACAATCTTGAGCCTCGAAAGAGTTAATAGTTAATTAAGCGTAGGAGCTAATTCGCTCGAGATGTTTAGCCGGAAACGATGCGACAGTTTACCGAGGGAGGTTAATAGATATCGGTTTAACACATCTCGGACTGGACTTGATTGTACCATCTCTGTGCGACATTTACGTGTACATGTACATTTAGCGTACTCACACTTGAATATCTATAGTATCATATACATGCTAGTAAAGATGTTCCGTGTGCGCGTTCGTACTTGGCGAATTCGCGAGACGGAGAGTTAAACCCTTGTTAAGATAAGATTAACGGGACACGTCGACGGGGGTTAGCTTGTTTCTAGAAGCTCCGAATCCCTCTCTCTGTGTGTCTCGCTCTCTTTACCTCTTCCCTCTTTTTTCTCACCCCACAGGCGTTGATGTCTTTTTTTTCTGTCTCCTCCTTCCCCCCCCCCTCTCTCTCTTTCTCTTCCTTTGGATGATACAAGGTACCGGTTGGTTATAAGGCCAGTAATTAACAAGCGAGCCATGGAACGAGAGTTCCCTTGTGCCTCAGTTGTCCCTCTCTTTCTCTCGCTCCTTCTCTTTTTCCACAGTGTTTTTATTATTTTATTTCTCGAGTCCTTCCGTCCGTCTGTGACGTAATCTAGGCGAAACCTCGTCTCTTGTTCCTTTTGTTGTCGCGCACGGTGAAATGCATCTCCCTACGCGACTAGATCCTGCAATTACGCAGAAAAGTTATCACACGACTAACTTGTTTTCCAGAGAAAGAGATTATTATCAAACTGTTATGATGTACTATATAACCACAGTTATTTAATTATGTATATTAAACATTCTTTGAGGGGGAGAATTAATATTAAACTAATGTAACATTCCCTTCTGTTATTGGTGGGTGTCCCAGATTTAGTCTGTATAACATTAACATACATTTTCTCGGCACTTTGCGTATTAAATAAGCAATGAGTCGATAAGCAATTACGATTCCCCTCGTCAATCACTGCTTGTCCCGATCGTTGCCGATTTCATCAAAATCATCGCGCAATCGTCCCCATTATGATTCTTATTCGCGTATTACGCCATCGATGGTCATCGCCGCATGCTGGACAACTACGCCTCTGTCCAACCTCGAGGATTTTACGAGCGTATGTAAGGACAACCATCAAATCACGCATAGGTGTGCCATAATCGGCGTAGCGTGCGATTTCTCGTAAACCACCCACGCGCAGGCCGATCGAGATGGAGTCGTCCGAGGACGTCTCGTGTAACCGGCGTGTAAATTATCGGTTATCGATCTTCCTTGGCAAATTACCTGGTAAGCCGCTTAAGTGTTCGTAGACTCGGGTAAGAGGACGACCGGCGGACGAACTCGCGTCGGGAAGGAGGTTGCCTCAAGGACACGCTTCGAAGCCTTTGCCAGCGTTATCGACTTGCACATGTATCTGAGTGCGGTTTGTGACGATCGAAGAAAATGCAGCTGTCGCGAGTTCATTCCAAAGAGAATGAGATTGATATAGTTACAGAGTGCAACTCGATAAACGGCTATTTTTGCGTCGCAGATAGGATCGCCGATATTATTTCCTTGGGGCGCATAATTTATTTTATACTGCGTTTCTCAGTGATAAAAGAGCATATGCTTTTAATGCAAGTTTTTTATTTAAAATATTACTTACTAACTAGCTGTTGCAAAAACTGCATATTCATTTCAATATTTCAAATGTCGCGACGAAAGATAGGAATAATACTTTTGCATTTTATACACGTATGTAGTATCACGTGTGCCTCGATTACATACAGGCATCTGAATTTATACGTCAACCAGCGCAATCTCACAGTGTAATCTATATAATTATGGAAAATATGTTATGGAACCATACAATTTGCTTATTTCTGTAATCACGTCGAGCCACTAGTTTCTAGAGCAGAAGGATTTTATTTAATTCAATCTTCGTAGGGTTGCAGAGGGGACGATATGCATGCGGTCAGTGATCTCATCCGGTCAATTTATTCAAGATTGATAAGTCAATTATTAAGACATTGTTGCTTGGAGAAGTCATTATTGTACGATCGAGACGTAAGATTTTTGTGTCACACGCGAAGAATCGAGATAATAATAGTAGTGACAGCTGCAGATAATACGGTGCATGGACGCGCGGTCACTTCAAAAAAGAGACATACGATAGAGGGCGGTTATCGGACGTTGACTCCGCCATTAGTGTAACTCCTAGACATTGGCTCTATTATGTGAAAGACGAGGTTACGAGATATGACATAACGTATGGGAATATCAGATTGGGTCATAAATTAATAACAACCGACTAATTGTAAGATGGAACTGTAAGTGAACGTAAATCACATTTCCAAATATGAACTGAGTGATTTTATTAATTGAATAGAAGTAGATAACAGTCAATGTATTGTTTTTTAACAAACTTAACTAGCTTGGAATTTTGTTTTGAACTATACAACACACATGTGAATGCTTTTTAATCATTTTTATTAGATTTTTTATCATATTGCGAAGACATACATACACACATACATACATACATATATTTAATACTACGTATATTTAACGTAACAGATGTCACCCATATATTATACTGAGAAATTGCTTAAATGTTCCATGCTTCTCAGAAGCACCAATGGCAGTCGTAGAAAACGTATTCTCTTTTCTCTGTAGATCAACGGGAGGTCATTTACGTAAGAAGCTAGTTCTATTTTACCCGCTCGCTTAGAACGACCCGCGATGCACTCGCCAGTCAATTAGTAACAGATCCAGTTGCTCTAAATTGGCGGCACGTTTCGTCGGCATTTATCAGTCCGGCGGCCACCGCTAATTGGCATGTCAATGATTCCGTTACGAGCATTGTGCAATATTCTCTGAATTGTCATCTGGATTTGAGAATTGTATCGTACGCTCTTCTCGTAGCACACTTGGTTCAAACGAATGGGGAAGTAAGTTTCTAGAATTCGGAATGTTCCTTATTCCCTATACGGTCTTGCACAGACTCGAATTTTCAAAATTTTTCCATTTCTACTCTGTTCTGCTTTTGTTCCGGTTACGGCTCAACGAGCAATCCTTTCCGGAACAATATTGTTCACCGGAGTTTACAGTCTTATCATGCATGCGATATTCTCTGAATATTAAATTTTATCAGATCGCAATTTTTCCAAACTTTATTCACCCCGTTTATTCATCCCACTTGTAAGAATGATAACGGGAAAAGCAAAGTTGGAATTTGAAAAGTTTTTACACATTTATAATTTCTTTTACGTCAGCCATATCTACAATTAGAAATTGAAGATTTATTAAACTACGATTATCGGTCACTATATAAAGATTGAGATCTTTGTTAATTGCGGTATTTGGGGTCATCGTTGTTTTCCACGTTGCAAGTAATGTTGCGCGAAGAGGAAAGAAAATCGTAGCGTTTTTCCTTTTGGAGAGAGAGAGGGGGGAGAGAGAGAGAGAGAGAGAGACTTCTGCGAAGGTGGTTGGCTACACGCCAGAATCAGCTATTTCTTCTCGGGTTGACCGACGGCACACTGACCCTGGACATATCCGAATCCCAGTTCCGGGACTTCCCTCGACGGCTTACGATGAATGGACCCCGATCTGCCCTCAGGTTGCCGCCGTCGGAATGTTTTCCTCCCTCGTGTCGTCTCTCTTGCAATAGTGATAGGTCTGATTCGAAATCCGATTTATCATTTTCCAATCTACATGGCAGTGAGTAATTGTTAGTTGATATTTTAATTCTAATTTCTATAATCGATGGATTGCAATTTTTATAAGGAAGAAAAAGATTCTATTACCAAATAATTGGATAATTTGAATATTCTGACCCGAATTAATGTTTATGTAAAATACTGCCAGATTTATTTTATCTCAAGATTTATTATTGGAAAATAGTATTTTACAAAATATGTAATTTTTTTTTTTAATAATATCTCTTATAAAATATACATGAAGAATCGTCCTATTTTCCTACATCGAGTTTTAATAATAAATTACTTTTATTTTTAATAAGATTATTAATACATATGATTATCAGGTTTGTTCAGTTTGGGCATTTATATCATGCTCGATGCCATTGCTATTCGTAAGCTGTCTCAATTTGTCGAATTTGTGCGAGACTCGTGCTAAGATAGTTTCTCGTTGTTAGATCTATATATATATATATATATATATATATATATATATATATATTAGGTGTTGGAATTAATTCGTAGCGTTTTTTAATGAAAGAATGTTATTTATTTCACATGAGCATTAAAAAATACATTAATGAAAGTACTTCCCATCACTTGTAAAACGCTACGAATTAATTCCAACACCTAATATATATATCGTTTCCATACTTAATATGCACACAGCATGGATCTAAGAGTTAAGAATGAGTTAAACGAATACGTACTTTGGAAATGAATAATTTTGGAATGTGCATCTTTAAATTCAATTACATCTCGATTAACATCTCGTTTGTATTTGCATCTATTTTCATCAAGAATTCCATATACACGCATTGCTACAGTATAAGTAATTGTTACGTGAAAACAAATTTTTTAATCGAAATATCTTGTTTAACGTGTTTGTTCGAGCTGTTCGTGAATAAGCTTGTCTCTATTTTCGAACCGTGAAAAAAAAACTCGGTTTTTTATCCAAATCCTTGTATTATGGTCAGTTGAACGGACGCCAGACGTTTCTCTGAAATTCGCTCGAACGTGAACTCCCGCTTTCGCGTACTCAAAAACTTTTCCGAGCTCGGAATGATGCCAGTTAGTAGTTTGTTCGTAGACAAAATGTGCTTCTAAAGTTCTTAGCATGATTAAACAGCGTGATTTCAAGCACGTGTTATACTTTAAATGCGAACATTTTTCTATATCTATGTATAGAAATTTTAGTTTTACAAATGCATTGCATTCATAGTAATAATTTTTTAGATTCTCTCATTTAATGCTCAAGCTAAGTTCTTAATATATACATATTTATATATACTTATATTTCTTTATTAGTTTTTTAAAAACCCGTAGAAATACGAAGATACATAATGTGTTTCTCGTTATTTTGCAATCTAAAAAATCTTTGAATTAATTATTCGAATATTATTCGAACCTTGTTCAAAAATACAGACATTACGGGATACGTGCAAACGTCGATGTTCATTACATTCGGAAGTCACATCCGACTCGTTGGTAGATACGAGGTCAGGTTGGAGAAATCCATGGATTGCCTGTCTCTGAAGAACATGTCCGTGCACATGTAAGAGAGCAAGCGTAGGTGTCTTTTTGTATGCAGCAGTTCTCGAAGCTGCGGCATCTGAGCCATCCAAGATCGAATCCGGAAACTCATAGTATGGCAGTTCCCGTGTAAAGGTCGTGAACGTGCGAGAATGCACGACTTTACCAGGAATGCTCATACATCCGGCGTAAAAGTTGCCAAATTGCCGGTCATGTTGCTCTTTTTCTACTATGATTATCGTTGTTGCGACGTTGTTACGACGTTGCTTCACGGATCGTTTTTAAACATCTCGTTGCGGACATTCGCCCACCAACATTCTGGAAAGTCCGATGAGTTATCGCGGTAACTTTGCGTCATTATATATGAATCGGATGTCGAAAACGAGCGTAGAGTTCAAATAAACGGCGAATTGACGTGAGCTGTTGAATGAAAAATATATTAAATAGTTGAATAGATATATACAGTAGGCTCAAACTATGTGAAATATGAGGAAAATGACGTAATGATTAATGGAGCAATATGTTTAGGAAAATATGCATGGAATCCAAAAGATTAGAAAAGATATGAAAAGATAGCAAAAATAACTATAATTAAACGGTAATAAAAAATTTAAAACTTTTACACAATTCTTAATTTTACGTCTAGTTCATCATTAAAATTTTCATTCGATTCCTACATTCTCGGCTTATCGAGGGTCTTCACGGAAAATTCCGTTCCACACAATCGTGAGCAACGGCGCGCTGATAATCCTTACGCCATCTTAAAAGGACATTTCGGTGCACCGAAGCGAAGGGAAACTTCCGGCAAAGTGTACTTCGACATTTACTTCGAACGGAGTTCAGAAAAGTATCTCTCATCTGCCTCGCTTCCTCCCCGCGTTATTTTTTGTCATCGAGAGAAGTTCTTCCGGTTTCGTGGAAAGTTCCGGGACGACGTTGACTGAGACACGCAGAGGTCGAGAATGCTACTGGTCTCTGCTCGGATCGATTTTATCCCGGGCACTTCGAAGACACGATTCGACCACTTAAAGTCTTCGTTCAAAGCAATTCTGCTCACTGCTGTTCCGCCAGAAGAAAAATAAGGATAGCTGAACGGACAGGTGGTTGAGTTCGCATCTAACCGGTTATCTTTCGGAATAAGATAAATAGGATGGATGATAACTCGTGATTTAAAAAAGGAACGATACTTATAGGAAATGGAAATGGTTGGAAATTGTTTTGATACGTGTTCTGTAACTTATGAATTCTCATTATACACGAGATGTGTGTGTGTCTTAAAATAGTAACCAATCTGATTTCTTTTATTTTGTAGGATACTGCAAAAGTAAACTAAAAATTATTTGAAAAATAAAGTAAGTGCAATATAGATCTTAATCGAATTAAGTTCTCTTTTTCAATAATATAATAAACGTATAGAAATGACTGAAAACTGGTAGTTGCACAAAAAAGCAAATAAAATATTTTTTTAAGTACATATAAGATAATATTTGACTTTCAATTGTCATGTTTTCACTTTCGCACGTCTGTGTCTTCAATTGAATCTGTCTTCAATTGAAAAGCGATCGTTACTGATTGATACAAAGTTGAGAGAACTTCTCATTTTTTTTCCGTTGTTCAGTACAAATTCATGAAAACGAGCGTTGCTTCGTGCCTCACGTAAGAGGCACGCTGGGGGATAAGCGCGGATGCAATAAATATGAATGAGATGGAAGTACGAGTAAATGAGGACGTGTAGAAGAGCAAGACGGAAGAGCGAGAAGCTAAATAAGAGGAGGAGATACGGAATATTGGTCGGAACAGGGCCGTAATACTGACTCGCGAGCACATCCGGTCAAAATACAAACGCTTCCGTTGCACCGCATCGCATAGTATCGCATCGCGCGAGTTGCCGGTATTTTTCAGCCGGTCGGAGGCATAAATTGCTGAAGAGCGATGGGCCAATTCTCCGCCGGAAGATTGACTGGCCTCACCTGGCTCCTATTCGCCTGCTTTCTCTCGTCTGCGTAACTTAATACATAACCACGGTTCTCCCGTTCACGCCATTATGCATGCGAAAACATTGGCCGCAACGAGCAGCGATAAAATTCTCGAGCCGAGCCGCGAATGCTCCCAGATTGATTGCGATTTCGTTTAATTTACCGCGCCATTGTCGCACGACGATAAACGACGTATCGACGAGTATATAATGGAACGGTTTCGCTACAAAAAGAATTCGTGCCTAAAAATACAGTATTATAAGCGAACGTAAAAAATACGGTTGAAAAAATGTCAGCTATAAATTTAATTACAAATGTTGTATTAAGTTATTTCTCTAAATGTTAAAAAAAAAACAATATGTAGAAATGATTATATAATTAATAAGTTTTATCGTATAAATGATGACGTTTTTATTTTAGTATGAATCAATTTCTCTGAATTGAATAACTTTATCAATATGATTCTATTTACATTTTTCTATGAATAGCTTAGAATCATTGAATGAAAAAAATATATATAAAAAAAAGAATGAAATGGATACGGGATTAATTTTCGTTCAGCAGAATTTCTCAACGAGATTTTTTTTATGTTTTAACATTGAATTAAGTTAATATTACAATACTAATAAGGGAATGCATTATATGATACGGATATGTGTCATTGCAGTAAAAAGTGCAACGGTCGATAATATTATTTGCACGTCGAATAATTGGATATATTACGCTCTCACACACACACAAGCACATTCAATTCCCTCTTCTCTCTCCTATTCTCTTTTTCTATTTATTCTTATTCCCACAAGATTTTGAGTAATTAATCAAATTGACTCACAATAGACAGTAAAACCAGCATTCCTGGTTGATTTTATTAGTATTACCGTGAATTCCGTTCTAGTAGCCACAGGCTATAACCATGCATAGAAAATTTGGTGCAATTCGATTCACCACGAGATAGATATTGCATTCATTTACGACAATCCTTTACTTCATGTCGCGATTGTTGATGAGATGGAGATTTAATTTCCACAAATATGTTTCACAAAGCTGAGGAAGGATAATAACATTTTTCTAATTACCAACATCAGTTGTTTGTGTCATACTAATGATTGTTAAAAATATATATAATCAACTCTAATATCATTAATATGTATCTAATATGTATATATATTTAGTAAAAACATTACATTTATTAATTTAAAGAGAAAGTAATAGAAAGTGTAGGTAACAAAAAAGCTTAATACTGTTCGATGATTTGCAAGATCGTAGAGCGTTCTCTGTCGGGTACTGCATTATTAAAATGTATCTATTTTTATAATCATGAGTTGAAGACTAACTCGACCTCACGTGTCTCTCGAGGAGACGCATGAGCGTGCAAAATGTTAAAGCATAAGGCATCACGTGCGATGTCCAGACGAGCGGAGTGTCCGCCGCGCCGGCAGACGAATTACTCCCTCGTGCGAAAAGATTGCACGAAAGAAGTAATAATCATCGGCCACGCGAGTGTATAATCGATCGCCTCGAGGTGAAACTCGAGGCAAAGTCGCTCTTTGGGATGAAGCGATAAAACGAAACGAAAAGGACGGAGCGGACGATCGAGGGTCCCGGCGCGGCGGCTGACGTGAGGGATCCCGAAGACCTTAAAACCAACGACCCGCTTTTAGTCCGACCGTTCAAGTTCGAGTCCTGGTTCAAGAAGGACGATGACGGCGGCGCACCGATATTATTCTCGTTTTCACCTCTCCTTCGGACGCTCGTGAACGATCGAAAAAAAAAAAGGTGGGCGGAAAGCCGCGCTTTGCGCGACGCGCAATAAATTACGTTCTCGTGCTGATTTTGCCTCGTGCTGAATTCTCGCCGAGCAGGAAAGTAGCGAGCAGCGATGATCGGGAGGCGAGATAAATAATCTCGCGACAGCACAGTGGACGCGTTCTCATTATTTTTTTGAGCACCGGTCCACCTCGATCCATCTCACATCGGTGATTGTCATCTATATACTGTAATATTCTGTATACATGTATGTACGCGCACGAGAGCGTGGCGTGACGAAATTTGAAATCTTGCTGGAAAGAGGTAAGCGCGATCACCGACGAGGCAATCGCTCGTCACATCGCGCCAAATATGTATATCTCTGAGATGAATTCAGCTGAGATGGCTGTACGTGGCGAATGTACGCAGCTGGGACCGAGTCGAGGTCCTCTTCCGGTCAAAGACACAAAAGCGAATTTTTTTTCTCCTCTCTCCTTTGGCCTTTAACTGCTGACAGACCGTATTTGTTTAACGTACACTTCTGACGTACCATCTTGTCCTCATATTTGCTTTGTCATTTCCTGTGAGGGTAAAGATAATTAGGAATCGCGCGATTTTGGCTTTAGAGATGTAGCTTTATAAAAAAGAAATTCACGATCAACACTGGAGAGAGGACTATTCTCATAAAATTATTTATATGCATAAAAAACAGTTTTATTGAAGCGTCTAAAATTTAGTTAGATATGAAAATAAATTTTGTTGGACTATCAAAACAATTATGTAGGACGCTCAAACTGGTCAAAAATGTCAAATCTTTTCGCAGTATTACTTATTATTTAAGTGAGCCAACAATATTATTTTCAGATCCAGCTAAATTTTTAGATATTTCAACAAAATTGTTCTTTCTATGATGAGAATTATATTTAAATCCCCTGCAACTTTTAAAAATTGTGTCAACTTAAATCAAAGTAAAATAATAAAAGATCGCTGCATTCCCATTTAACTTGGCATACACATTACTTTACGAAATGCCTCCGTAACGCAAACCCGACGCGCGACATTTCTCCGTGTCAACTATATTTATTCTATTTTCGTAATATTGCCGTTCGAGGCGCATCATCTTGTGCGATGTGAGACTTTACAAGGATCGAACAGGATGTATTTGATACGTTTGGAACGTCCGATAATTCAAACTACCTCCAAGGGAGATCACGCATTAATCCCCTTGATTATACATGTATATCGACGTGTTGTAGCATGTTGGATCGATATTCCTTGTGCGTATGTATACACCCGCGATTCAACTCGGATACGTGATCAGGAATCAGGAAGTGAAACTGACGTATCATCTCCGATATTGAACTATTTGTAGATGCGGTTTAATTTAGATATGATGTAACAGAAATTTTCAGATTGTATGAAAGATTGAGTCGCATAGTATATTCAATCAAACGTACATTATTGTATCAATATTTATTTCATTAGCAAATTTACGAACATATAAAATATGTAATTATTTTCATAGCGAAAAACACATAGGTATTCATTTGTATTACTATTATTATTACTATTAATATCTACTATAAAAAGAAGTATTAATGTCAAGTTAGATTTTAAACACGGTCTTTTTAAAAATATATTGAAACGCGACTTAAATAAAACGTCTCTTAGGAAAAAGAACTCCAATAAACTGATTAGCTTTCAATAACTGATAATACACTGAATCAGTAATTGATAAAATATTATTAGTTACTGTACAGTTAAACAGTTTATTGGAACATTAATTCTTTTTCTTAATGTATTTTTTAATTAATATATAATATATACTTACATATGAGATATATATTTACTTATTATTAATCTTTCGTCTCATTATTAATCTTTGTTACATTGACATTAATACACAATCAATCTATTGTCAATTTTGATCTGGTTTTAATTCTATTTTAAAAAAAAAAGTATACTCGAGCTAATCAAAAAGTTAATTGTTATCGAAGAAACCATTCGTAAATGGGCCACATAATTTTTAGAATAATATTGATAAACAATGAAATCCCAAAATGATTCTCTTCACATATTGAGCTCGTGTCACGACGTATAAAATCACCTTTTTTTTTTCTCATCGCGGTAGTGCTCATGCTAATTTTTGTCGTAACCCCGGCGACAGGTATATCCAGAATTCGCTCGTACAATCGATCTCGTGCTAACAGCAACATACTGGAAACTAGTAGCGTGTCGATACTCTGTAGCGGCAATACAGCGACGACTGTGAAAAGTGTCGATATAGTCGAATACGGGCGACCCCCTTTAATTTGCATACAAAATGGCCCATTGAGCATATTGTTATTTTAATTGGCCGAGTCGACGACCACGCCTGGGACAATGGCGATTCGATTATATACGCATTCTCTCGCAATTTTCAGGAATGGGTCGTGAACGCGAAAGGGAAAAAGATTTATACGGCGCATCTCGTCCTCCCTGTCGCACAATGTCTGTTGCAGTTTTATTGCGCAAAGTAATTTCTTTCTCGATCTTTTTCTTTCTTTCTCCGCATTTCTCTCTTCTCTATTTTTCTTTCATTTTGCGCTATCGTGCGATCGATACATGTCCGACGCCAACCGGCGATCGCGCACATGAAATGTGCGTGGGCGATATTCGGCGCGTTTGATCTCACGATAGCGCCTGGCATGATGAATTATTATAATTTATGATAATTAGCGGCGCCTGATGCGAGCGTGATTTGCGTCATATCTGAATTCTTTAACATCTTAATATAGCGACACGATTTATTTTTGTTACTTGTCTCGATTAATATTTAACAAAGAAATGTTCTTTTTTAGAACAATACTTATTTTATTTTATGTTTTTGTATTTTTTATTACATTTCATGCTGCATGCTGACCTATATTGGAATTTCCGTTTAAGCCATGTGACATTTTGGTTATAAAAAGGAACAGTTATAAAATAATATAAAAATAAAAAGAAATAATTATAAAATATTTTTTAGTATTACGTGTGAATCTATAATTGTAATATATCAAACAATATTGGAATACATTGGGTCTTCTTTTTTATAATTATAATAATAATAGTAATAATGATAATAATTTTGTAGTTTCTTAATCATTACGAAATATATCTTACTAACAATAAAAATATAATAAATACACGGAAATATTGTGAGTTATCGGTAATGCAGCGTGATAATCAAGTAGCTTAAAATTGGCGTACTTTCCAAATTTCTTGAAATGAAATCTCACTCCAAAAGAATTAAAACACTGCCACTATTGAAAAAAAAAAAAAAAAAATTAAAGAGTAGCACGGAACGTGTTAAGATTAGTGAATTTTTTATATATGTTTTCCAACAACATTATACTTATATTGTATAATTTAGCACAAGTTTATATAATAAAGTGCAATAAAATATTATGACACGCGTCCATTTACGAGAGAAATATTAAATTATTTAGCAGCATTTTTTTCTACTTTTTCTCATTAATCCTCGCTACTTCCGTAGATACAGGTATAAGCGACAAGACATATTTCTCTATGATGCGTCGCGGCGCAATGTGTCGTAGTCGGATAAACTCCAGCGCTCCACTTTTCGAATTTTGTCGTTCGACGTGGTGCAATTTATGACTTCGAAGCAAGTGACAAGAGAATAAAAGAGGGTGAGAATATAGCAACGCGCGATTCTTCACGGGCAAAAACGCGTGTCGTGGGACACCGATCATAAAGTGCAGCCGCGTCTCGATTGGTGGTGAAACTTTGTATCGCGTTGTATGAGGATGTACATGTCTACGTGTATACAGTGCAACGATGAGCTATCGGGAAGAGAACACGAGAACGTGATGGGTGATGTAGGTATGCGGTACGTTGCGCATGTTGCGCGGTCCACCGACTTATTTGACGAAGCTATTTCAAAGCGATCGGTGTCTCCGTTGCTCTTGTTCCGTTTTGTTCCCGTTTCGCCTCTCGTACGCAAAAGCGTGATATCGTTTCAATCCTGATGCGGAATGAACCGTCGTTAAATTGGTTTCAGTCTTTTCGTCCGAGCGTGCATTGAGATCTCGTAGTTGCCCCGACAAAATAGCGCTAGATGTACGGGTATCTGCAAATTTGATACCTTACGCAATTTTTATGCTCGGTACTCTTTTACCACAATATACTGAGAGAAAAATATTTGGTATTTGTAACTATAACTGCGTGATAAAATAATTATCGTTAGAAACTCCATTTTATTATTATTCTTGCTTTAATTTTAGTAATAATAACCGTATATGTAGTTTTCTCAAACATGAAAAAATTATATTATAAATTATGATAATTAGAAATATTAATTAGTAAAAGTATCAAGATATAAATGGTAAATAAAATAAGCATTTTTATTCAGTAAATTCAATCGCAATTATATAATGAATATAATTATTTTCTTAAATTCACTTACTATTTATGTGATATATAATAAAAACTAAAAAATATGTTAGGAAAAAAATTAGATTTCTAAGCAGTGTATGTGACTATTATTAATAATTAATAGCACAATTTTTTAAATGGACTATATTAGCATGATTAAAACAACTATAAATATTTTATTCCCAAAAATGACTGTAAATTATAGTTAAATATGGTAATTGCAACCATACTTAATACAGTCGTCTTGCAACTGCATAAAAATATTAGACTGTGAACCTTAGATGAATTTATAGCTGAACTTTTTAACATTTAAAATTTATACAGCCCTATAAATGAATTCATTGCAAAATCTAATTATATACGCATTTAACTTGAGCTGCAAGCAATACGCGTATATGCATACATTTTTAGATATATATTTAAAATGGTTATTTCAATCTCTCTCACGTATATAACATCACTATGTAATAATAAAATTGAAAATGCGCGTTTCGTTCAATGCACGTAACGGAATCATTAATTATCGCTAATGCAATCGTCTTCATTGTTAAAAATACGCCTTACACACACACACACACATACACACACCGAGTGGATGTATAAAATACGATTATTAATACGCGTCACGAAGCGTATACGAATCGCTCGTGTGCTAATGGATGCATCTGACAAAAATAATCGAATGGCGAAGAGATTAATCGACGTTGTGGTGGGCGCACGAACGGCTTTCGTGAATACCGATATTATCTCTGTACTCGCAGAACCTCTTTTCCAAACGAGAGAGGATTCGCGAGAAACAACCGGCGGGGATAAGTTACAATGTACAGCGACAGAATCGCTATGGTAGAAGAACAGCTACAGCGATGTAAGATGATTTCCCAAGTGATTCTCTCTCCTTCTGTGGCCCTCATCTGGTCTCCATCTCTGCCACTTGCTGACTCCCTTCCCTCCAGACTGCTTCGTCTAATCGTTGAGACGATTCCAGGAGAGTCTGATGAGGGTATCCCGTAGGTAGTGTTCCTGTTACAAGGACGTATACATGTCATGTTAATGAGCGTGCAACGAGCCGTGTCTCCAGTGCCAGTATTCGCCCGAAGGTGTTTAGGATTACGAGGGAACTGTCAATAGCTAGCTGCCAGTAATGGTGCACACGATTAATTGCAATTAATGGGCTCTCAGTTAGCTCTAAGTTATATTTTGATTATGATACATCAAAAAATCAATAAAGGATTGAACCATAGTTAAAAATGATCTAGGCTGAATTATTCTTATAAAGTTCTAATTTGTGGTTTCGTAACTTCAGAATGGATATTAATTTTTACTAAACAGGATTTAATCGGGAAGCGAAGCGAGAAATATCCACGATGGTCCTGCTACTCCGCCTCTCTGAAATCCTCAGTTTTCGCTGCGCGAACATTCGCTGGCCAACTCTGAAACGCGTTAAGAGATTATTCCCTAATTCTGCGAGAATTCCGGTAATTCGATAATCGAGTTTCTCACGGTTGCACAGAGGAAAATCGCCACTATGAAAGAGAAGTGGCGAGATAGCAGGACAGTCCAGTCCAATGAAAAAACTACTAGAAACATTCTCTTCGTCCAGGTTCCATCTATCGAATTAAATCGTATAATTTTATCGATCATTCGCATTGCAAAATTTATTGCGAGCTGTGGTTGCGAAAATAAATGGAAAATATATCATCGTTGAAATGTTAGCGAGGAATAACTACGTTCGACGCACGTTGTAATTTTTATTTTAGTTTTCCTTTTCTCTTTCTCTCTTTTTCTTATCTTTCTTCTCGTATTTATACGTGGATAAGTTACAACTTCCCTCGGTGTGTGCGCGCGCGCGCGCGCGTGAGAGAGAGAGAGAGAGAGAGGAAAAGAGATAGATAGATAAAGCGTTTATTGACATTCTAGTAAATCCTCTATAAAGCATAGCTAATAAAGAATAAGCAATAAAAAAAATTACCAACGAGAGAGACGAGCTTTATCAGTGGTAATGCAATTTTTTTACATAAATTCATTACACTGTCACATCCCTCTAAATGTCGCATTCGTAACGAATCTCAGGCATTATCCATGTGAGAGAGGTTACGAGGGTAGATCGGACGGGTACATCTCTTCTGCCACACACGTCGGCCTTTTCGCAATCCCCTTTTATTGGCTTCACAGGGCTTTTCTCGCGAACGACAGCAGACCCCGTTCTATCGTGAACCCCCTGCGCGACGGGACTATACACAGATTTGTGTGCTATCCCCGCCGGATTATTTGCAGACGTGTGTCTCGCGTAAACATCCCCTATAACCCTTTTGTGCTAAACGAAACACATCGGAATATGTAGCTGACGTTTCTCGCTAGAAACGAGCTCGTTATCGCGTTGCATTGCGTTACATACTGCGTGACGTGGTTACTATCCGTTAATTATTCGTTTTTCCCACGCAATGTTTATTCGGTCTCGAGTAACCGTGTTTTGATGGAACTAAAACTTCCGTTTTCATTGCTCGAATAAATTGAGGTAATTATTTCTCATTTATTTACCATACATCGATGAATCCTCCCTCTCTCTCTCTCTCTCTCTCTCTCTCTCTCTCTCTCTCTCTCTCTCTCTCTCTCTCTCTCTCTCTCCCTCTCTCTCTCCCTCTCTCTCGTTAATTTGAAGTACGTAGTTGAATATTCGCGCTCTAATGCACTTTTATACCAATTTCCACTTTTAAAAATAATGAAACTTATTTTGAAAACCAGTAATATTTTTCAAAACCAATTAATTCGACTGTTATAACAGTCCATGTTCTGCAACAAACATATTTTTTCATCAATTTTTTTATTGTCATCAATTTAAATGGCAGAAATATAAAATGACTCTCCTTCTCTCAGACGTGCCGAAAATGCAACAGCAATATTTTACAATATATAAACATGCGATACTTTTTTTTTTTATTGAACGATTTACTGTTGTCAACAGCCGATATTAGAAATTATGAGCATTTGTAACTGACGATCGTGCTGCGCGAAACGACTTGGAACGCGTTCTTCAGGGAGAAATGAAGGTTCCGCTAGTTTTCGCAACTTGTCCGCGTAAAGGGCGATCTCGCGCCACCGTTAAGAAACGCTACCGATAAAAAGTTTCTTGGCGAAAGTGCGGTGCAGCAGAGCGCACGTATTCCCCGAGGTGAAATATACAGAATCTCGAGAAGAGGATCCGGAGGTGCGAGCGACGTGAGAGTGAACGGACGTCCTTTTTCCTTTCAGATGCTCGCTTTTCTCCGTCATTCTCACTTCCCTTTCTTTTTCTCTGCCACCTCCGCGGACTTGCCGCCTTCCAGCGATAATTGCCGCTTCGTCAAATTTATTTCGAGAAATCTTCGTAACACTCACCGTGATTCCAAGAGTTTCCTCTGTGAAGCACCAGTAGGGTGACTTTTCAATTACATGAGTTGCTGGGAAAACCAAAGAAAAAAGAAGGTATATTAAAAAATATTACGATTATATTAATTACTCTTTAGTATAATGATGTATATTGTAATATTTAATAAAATTGTAATTTTCAAACTTATTATCGGTCAACAAAATTAATGCAATGCTGAAAAACAAATAAAAATTATTATTGCACGAATTCGTCAAAATAGATAGAAAAGAGAATTGATGCAGTTTGGAAATACGAACGTGAAATGGATTTCTCAAAGTTGCTCACATTTTTTTATATATATATATATATAGAGTGAGATGAATTATTTTGATATCGGTGACTGACGCGATCGATAACTCGGTTAACAAGAATTCTACGTGTTGTATCCAGCGTTCTAACTTATAATTTTCAGACCAGATGGATATCGATTTGTTTCCGTCATCTTTACGGTGCAGTTGCAGGAGTATACATAATGCGCGAACGAAGGGAACACGATGTCCGTATGTCATTGCTATCCGAATGTCTCGTAATCCGATTTCGATGAAACATGTCTGCTCGGTATCGTCTACTGCGTAGAATTCTTTATATTTTCTGGCAGGCAAGGATATATCCGAAACACTTGGATAAACTGAAAGACTTGCATATAAGTCTTTCTGGTGGCGAATTCATGCGAGAATGTTCTTTTTATTGATGATCAATTTTATCATTGTATATAATCGATATAATCATCTATATTACAAAAATATTATCCAATCATATCAGTCTGTCATACTCGAATATTGTAAAAGACATGGACTTGTATTTATGACGCGCTTTTACGATGTCAGCGCATATTTAACACACATATAATTCACGTTACGTATATCACAGAAGTTCAAACACAAAAGTGCGCATTTTTATTGCGATAAAAGCGCTTTCTAAATATAGTTACATAAGCTACTAATTAATAGAACATTATGGCCAAACTGGCAATCTTTATTACGGCTCGATATATTGATCTACTTTATTGACAATATCATTATAATAGATGAAGGTTTTTTGTTTAAATAACTTCATACAATCGCTTTCGAATATGGATGCTTCACTGATGCTCGTTCGCCTGCCGTGCCCTCGAAACATTCATTTCCGCGTTGCTGGCCAATTCGTTATCGATCGTTATGAATTGTAAAAATGCCACGAGTACGCAATACAGAGAATCCCGTTTTTGAACGGGGTTCACGAAGCCGCTTAACGCATGGCGTAACGTCACAAATCTATCGTCGGCATAATGCATCCTCGACCGATCCGGTCGTCGAACTCAAAAGCCGCTTGCCAACGGAGCCAAGTGGACGGCGAGTATACAGAAACCTTGGTTAACGGTGCAGCTCGCGAACATCGTGATTTCCCTTTTGGACTTCTGCTATCAGATCGCAACAGAGACGCATCAAGAATGAGTCAAGAGCTGATGCAAAAGTACGTGCAAAAGCAAGAATTAACGATTGTACACCGAGATACATCGATCTCCCTGTAAGAAAAAGTAGACGCGAACATGGAAAAGAAACTGCAACTTTCTGGCTGCAGCTAATTCTGATTAGCTGAAATCGCATTAGCTACTACAGCTATGAAATTTGCTAATACATACAAAAGATTTGCTGCTGTAGCTAATATAAAGACGTGACAGCAAAGTATGTCTGTTAGAGATCAATTTATTTAGTAACATGAAGTTAGTTGTCATAGTCACGGAGATGTGTCCGTGTAAAAGAAAATTGTCTCTACCACAGTTAAATATATGGTTTGCTGCAAACTGTACTTGCTATCAAATTGTCTGTTACACAGAGAACATTTGCAATAATCAAATACGTCGACATAGCAAAATGCTTGTTACAATGATAATATTTAGGCCTCGCAACTAATGGAAATTAGACCTCGCAGACACGACGTTAGGTGTCCATATAATATTACTGAATTTAGCTGCCATATCTAATTTTTAGCTGTGACGGCTAATCTTTTTTTTCCATAAATCAACATGGTTGCAAAATCACTAATACAGAAGGAGAGCAAATTTAATTAGTTTAAAGTAATAATAATAAATACAAAATAATTTAACAATAATGATGGAATATTTCTTTCCACTCGCTTCTTTTTTTTTTCTTCTCCCAGTAGGTCTTGTTCTTCCGTTCTTGCACTATTCTATAACATAAATACACGGTACATCCACTCTTCCTTAAAACATATTTTATACGTATTGCAACATCAGTTCTTGTTGCTCTCAAGATTTTACATTTCGTGACGGGCAGCGGGTTTGACTCTCGATATTTCGCTCGATGGTCCGTTCTCTTATATCTTGATCGTTCATGTAACACGTGGGCTGTGTCTTGACAGGCCACCCATATCCACGACTGTCAAAAGATTCGACGGATTGCGATATGCATTATCGGGAGAACGTATGACTGTCGCTCTTACTTTGCAGCTTTGGCGTCGTCGAGTACGACGCGGCCGTGCACTTTCAACGGACGTCCCGCAACAATCTGACGAGACGCGTACATTTCTCCATCGCGGAGCACCGGAAGACGATGACGCTTCGTGTATTTCGTAACGTCAGAAAGTGCACTCCGGTAACTTCTTCTTACATAAGTGCTGTCAGTTTATCAACTAGATAGTATCTCGTGCGAAACTATTTGAGTGTCAAAGTGCTCTAATCGATATTTAAATCTTCACGTTTTATTACAGTTACATTCCAAAACGTCTTCTCCAAGGAAAATTTTCCTCTCCGAGAAACTCAAAATGTACGGTATACAACATATATCACATTATATATCAAGTAAAATTTTCCTCGGAGAGGAAATTTTGGACTGAGAGGAAGTTTTGGAATGTAGCCTAGGATGACATTAAGAGCAAGATTTTAATCTTACCGATGAGATTCGCTGCTTTTTGAAAATTTTCCCTTTGCCTAGAAATGCCAGAGGATGATTGTACGACGGAATGGCATCACTCCACGAGCGTTTGAAATTAAAAAAGTAATTTAACATGCGTCGACATGTAATTTATAACTGGTAAAATAATAAGACATGATGTTAGCTTAAAAACATGTGCGCGATATTCGGTGTCTAAAATATTTAAAGAGATTGTTTATTATAGAAGAGAAATATTTATTATAATACGCCGTTAAAATTGAAAAATTGTTGTTGTGATAAGGATTCACGAATGTTTTTTTTATTGCTCGACCAGATTCATTGAGTCCCGCTTGACTTGGGACTTGAGACGCGTCAAGTTAACAGGTCAATTAAATTATTCACAGAGTGTCAAGTGTCGCGAAGAAAAGACTCTCGTGATCGAGCACAACGAAGTGACGGGCGTCATCGTGGCGGCCGGAATTGATGGCGTTTGAAGCGGAGCGATAAGCGTTAAACGTAGATAGCCGCGCGCGTAATGGAAAACGTCAAATAATCCGATAATCGTTCCACGATAATGCCCGAAGCGGCAAGTAGAAATACAAATTGAATTCGCCGCTGAAGGCTCTAACCGGCCGATTAAAAGCGGGGGAAATTAGGTTAATGCCGGTCCGGAAAGCCGACACCGTTCCACCGTCGTGCCGTGTCACAGCGTGTCTGTCTGGGTGCATACGCGTGCTAAATGCAGATGCACATGCAACGTGGTGCACGTATGAGAGAATGGCCGAGTCTTCATTCTGGAACCCGAATGGCTAGATTAGTTGATTCGATTGCTCGTACGATAATCGATGAAAACAACGATGTAACTACCACGTCCCTGAGCGTATTCATAACGATTCGTGGTGATTCTTGTAGTTAAGACTGTCCTTAAGTACGCGAAAAAAAATAGATTGAGTGATACATTAAAGCTATAGCGTACTAGCGCGAATTCAACATCTATAATTATAAAAAGATTTGATGATTTAACAAATCGCTAATGTTATTCAGCTGTCAACTTTGCTACTTTCCCGTAGAAAACTGTCTGTTCGTATATTATGACTGTAGATTTGATGAATCAGTAAAATTTGTAGCTACACTTTTTTCCCGTGTATAGTCTTAACCTAATAAACCTGTTTTATATGACACGCGGATATGTTAATCGCAGAAAATATGCGGATTACAGTGGTTAATCTGGCGTTGATTAATCTGTGCGTTATACGCTTCGAAATTACGTTCCTCCTCTCTTTCGTGGTCTTCGATCGATTTTCATTCATGCGCAGCCTGCCATTGGAATTTATTCAACCGTTGTGGTCGATGATTGCGATCCTTTTTTTTTTTTCCTTTTTATTGGAAAGTCCTCTCGTGCACGCGCGTGAAAACGATAGAAAACACCCTGAACGCGAGAGGCGAGCAGAGTACTTACCAGCGGTGCGCACGTTTCTCATCGCGGCGCCATTGTATTCGGATTACCGTCGTTCCATAAATTCGTTTTGTCCATTGTACGCCAGTTAACACCGCGTTTCGCTCAAAAACGTAATGAAAATAATGATCACGAATGTATAATCCTCTTGTACGTGCCTGGTTTGGTGTATCTCGCACATGAGACGGGAAACATTCGGAAGAGCGGTATGAGATATAAAAATAGAAGAGAATAATTTTTTTTTTTTTTTGCTAAAATCTAACGATGATTGAATAAACAGAAATATTTTTGTTGCTGATTTACCGGAATATATTTCGCCATTATCATACAGACACTTATCTTTAATCCAATTATATCCCTCCTTTAATGCATCGCATATCTTATCGAGACATTACTTGTTTCATAAATTTCAAAAGATTTCAGTATACGGGAAACTACAATTGATTATCGCAGTTTCTACAATCACGAAGCGAAACTCACACACCACCGTGCAATTCCCTTAACGTCTCGACGCGATGCGACAACCTAGGAGTACTTCCTGTCGGGGATATTGCAATTTACGCACATGACACGCTCGTACTTTCTGATTTATCCTCGTAATATGCGCAAACTAGTGTTGTTTATAGCATTAGCGAAGCGGCAGGTACGACAAGTACGACGTAGCAACTATCCGCGAGAATATTAGAGACGTGTCTCCGACCGGCAGTAATTATCGACTCACCCGGTGGTATACTCATCACAGGCTAAAGAGAAGGAGAACTACCACGATGATTCTTTCTCTCGGTTTAATCTCCAGTACCGATGTTTCCAGCAACGTACAACACAATCTCCAGTACGCGCCCACCCACGCGTCTCAAAATGTCGGTCTTGGATGACGCCGTTTCATGGGGGTTCATTAAAGCGTGTAAATACGACGGTATGAAGCCGCGAGTGTATTTGTTGAGAAAGTAAATCGAAGGCGAGAGAAGTATCCGGGATCCTCGACTCTCACCCCGCGGCGACAATATCTTTTCCAACCGTTCCCTAAGAGAGCCGTGAGAAAATTCTAGCGATACCACACGTAAGTATGTGCGCGCGCGCGCGCGCGATCGTATAAACAGATATTGCCGGGAAGTTAAAGCGGATTAGAGGAGCTCTCGACGGAAGTATCGACGCGATACTCGAAAAAGTACGTTCATTGTAACAAATAAAAATGAAACAAAGTATATAGCGATCCTTCTTCGTTTTCCCTTTAAACTTTAATAACGCTGTGATCATCGCAAAATTGTCCGATCTTATTTTATTTGTTTATGTTTCTCCGAAATGAGACTCGCTATTGTTGAAGTCACTCTCTTAAGTATTATAAATTATTACGAGGAGTAATACTAAAAGTTGTTTTCAATTTTTAATATTTCTTTGTATTGTACACATCTTTGCCAATATATATTATATTTTATTTACATGTATAATTTTGCGGTTGACATTATCTTTAGTGTCATACATTGAGAAAAGGATGTACTAAATTTTAATAAGTATCTATTTATTTGAATAGTGCCAACTGAACATTTACTTATAGCAAATAAATACTTATCTTTATATCTAGTAAATATTTAGTAAATATTATTATTTAAATGATTTATTAAAATTTAGTACATTTTATTTCAGTGTGATTATCTTGTCGCCAAAAAATAGTTAAGGACCTATTGCAAATTTATATAAGATACGTGAGAGTATATGCATCGAGTTTAGTAAGTCTAAAAAGAGTAAAAAGCATTTTCAGACGCGACAATGAGGGTTTTGATGACATTGTGATGCAAGTTAGCTCGCTTCACGTTGAACTTCACTGTCGTGCTTTATTTATCTCGGTGAACACGGTTTTGTCACGCTTCAACCGTAGGCACCTTTCTACGCGAAAGGGGGATACGTGCAAAGGGAATTGCATGCGGGGAGAATGCATTAAGGATTCTAGGACACGAGGAAGAGATAAGACGCCGCGCGCGTCGCGGTGCTGCGATGTCGGGATATGCAGATATCGGTGCTTGGCGCGCGCATAATGCACACGGTCAATTATTTCCGCGCTATCGAGCAAAGGATTGAGTGCGGAGGAGTGGGAGGAGGAATGAGAGAGGAAAAAACGAGAGCGACGAGGCGAACGCGCGGAGAGAGCATTTGTCTTTAATAGGTTGATTTTTTAATACTTCGCTGAGCATACGCGGAATACGTGCCGACGAATAAGTAATCGGATGGGATTTCAGGACACGACCGCGCAAGATAAAATCCCATGGTATGGGTGGAATATGGGCGCGCAGCGTCGTGACCGCGTAACGCGGTCAGTTAATTATTTCGCTCGCTTGGCTCCACCGAAAGAAAAAAAGAAGAAGGAAAAAAAAGAAGAAAGAAACGTTTACGAAATGAAATTAAAAATTCCACTTCCGTGAAACTTATTCTGACCGCACTGCGAAGAAATTCTATTCTCGTAACCCGCAACTCATACATTATATACTTTATACGTTTAAAACATTATTGCGATGTGATATTAATTTCTATGTGTTTCCACGTTGAATTCTCGTCGTTCACGATTTTAATCGCGTCTCCCTCATCTTTTTCTTCGCATCTTCACTGTTATATTTTTCTTTCTCTCGTCTCAACTTTTACTGTACGTATTCCCGAAACATTCTTCCTGCTATTGCAGGAAGATATTCTCCCTCTGTGATCTCTCGCTTTCCATTCCACGAAATTGTGGAGAACATTCCTTTCGCACAGATGCGATATTTCGTCCACTTTGGAGACGGCGGCGGCTGCCGCGCGACCCGAGAGAATTCCGGGTCATGAGAGAGAGAGGGGGGGGGGGGGAGAGAGAAGATGCGCCATGGTGCAACGTCGACGATATGCGGATACTAAGGCGCATAATGCACCACGCGGTTAATTATTTCCGCGATTTCGCGCCAAGGACACTTCGATACCCCCGCTTTATGCCATCGAACGTTTGTTGCCCATTCTACCGAAAAGCAACGGAGATAATGGAAGGGACGACGAAGGGATGAGGTCTTGTGTTCCGATAACTTCCACGATTAAATCCCGTAATTACGGCACTCATCGTCGTGTTCCCGTTTTAAGTGACGTCCGACGGCTCTTCAACAACCAAAATTGCGCGAAACTTCACAGAGCTTCAAAGCGGCGGATATTATATCCGACCAAATGTGATTACGGTAAACAAATATCTTTGGGAAAAAGATATGAAATTAAAGTAATCTATGTCGTCATGAATATTACAAAAGAAAATATACTTCGAGATTAGTTAGTGTTTGAACGTTACTTTGAGTAGCGAAAGATTTTCTTGTTGCGTTGACGCTTGATGCAAATTACGTCTCGTAACCTTAATGGGCTCAAAATTAATCCTTTCAGTGGAAATGGGGACGTTAACTATATCGATATTAGGAGCTTCTGCAAATCGGGCAACTCGAATATATTTAGTAGCACTAACTCTCCGTCAGGCTATACGATATTATCGCGCAAGTTGCATCGTCCACAGCGTGCAATTCTCGCATGTAATACCCCGGTTAATCGAACTTCATTGGCACCTCCGCAGGGAGGAGAGCGGCTTAGGAAGGAGGCTCTAATATCACGATAAATTGCTTTTAGGTTAATTTCCTAATGACATTGCCCTCCGGCTAACGTGTTATTATATTAATTAACGACTCGTTAACGCGCGTAAAATGATGTCGCTCTTCCCTCTTCCTCTTTCTCTGTCTTCTTTCCTCAACTTTCGACAACTACGCAAGTCCGACACGAACATGTATTGCATTAGCGATAAGACCGCGACATGTCCTTAGCAATATGAGCTACCCTATTATGTGTATGTAATTCGTCTCCTTTGTCGCGCTAATTATTTCACGTTTTAATTAAAATCGTCTCTACTGGGATGCATGTATGCTCGTGTGTACATGTCAAGAGAGTGTGCATGAGGATGGTCCGAAGGATATTGCATTAGATCCGCGTTAATTAACGGCTCGTTAACGATATGCGCGTCTCTCGACGCAGTCGGGCGTTGGTAAACATTCATATTCTGTATCGTTGGTGTACGAAGAGTGCAGGAAAAGAGAGAGAGAGAGAGAGATATGAATTTTATAATTTATAAAACGCTCGTTGAACTTTTACGAGTCACGTTACTTTTCACTTCGTCGCAGACGCTAATTCTTCATTACAACGTAATGAAAGAACATTAATAACGTCACTATGTTTTGAATTCTTGTTACGGATAAATGCTGAAGCGTATAAATTATAATACTAAAAGATTGAAATTCACGTTGCGACAAAATAATAGCGGAATACCTTATGATATACCTTCTCTTATACATATTTCTGTACTCTAAAAAAAATAGTGGTGTTTACATAATTTTTACTGTGTATTAATATTAACATCAATATGATATGGATTTAACACCATGAGTTTTAAAGCTACACACTATGATGATATTAACATCAATACATTGAGAATTATATAGCACACCATATGGATGTTAAATCCACACTGATACTTTTTAGAGAGTAAATTTTGTCTCTTAGATATTTATGGCATATTTTCTACAGTATCTAAATTACCGTTTTATATTTAATCTAGACAGGATACGAAATACATTTAGGGGAGATCGGAGCTAATAGACTCATTTTTCAGTTTCGAATTTTTTACAGACAAAATTAAGAGACTTATCGAAAAAATGAATTCTACATCAGTTACTACATACATTTGATGTATGTATTACACTACCTAATATTATACAATAATATTTTAATAATAAGGGGAAACTGATAACTAATATGAAAAAAATGCATTCCATCTGATTCAACCCCGGGACCGAGATAATTCGACTAAGATTATTAAAATAAAGATTAATGTATTTTAAGCTACACCTTTGGCTACATATTAATAAAATTTTTATAAAAATATATTTTAAACACAAACATTCGCTTCGCAGGGCAAACAATACTTCTTTTTGCAAAATTTGTTGTCATTTCGTGCAAAAACACGTCAAATAAGCCTAGTTTTCGAGATTGGACACGAGGGAACTAAACTTATAACATTTACCAGTGAGAAAAATCTCTTTAAAGAATAAAATTTTGAGTAAGTATTATAAGAGTCGTCACTAAATGAGTCATACAGTTGCTGTAGTTAGTCTACTATTCCCATCCGTTCATTTTTTAAAAACATTAACAATATACGATAACAGAGACACATAAACAAAAAAAAAATCTGTTGGACTTTATTAAGTAAGAACTACACTTACTATCTAAGTAGAAATTAAATATCTCAAACAATCGTATACGATAGTAAAAGAAAAACTTTAAGAATAAAAATATTTACTTAAGTGTTCGATTTTTTTTTAAATTGTGGCATAACTTAGATGTTATAGCAGACATAGCGGCAATCGCTACTGCATGCTCAGACACGTTTACGCGTGTCTCGCGTGTTTTTAATGTAGCCTCGATTATTCTTACCCCTATATTCAACTAACCCCGGTCTCCCCTATTGCTCGTCCTCTTACACGTTACACATAAAACGAACGATGCAATTATATTCCAATCGTAGACCATCGTCAGAGATGTCCGACATCCGTTAATAGACACGATTCACTAATTACAACCACGATCACTGAGAATTCTCAGATGATAAAAAAAGTTTTAATCCCATCGTCGTCGGAGGAGACGGCTCTTTCCTCCGGTAGAAAAATCGCTCAATATTTCAACGGAAACCTAACGTGTTTGCGGTGTGCCGCAATTACTTCGTATTTTAATTAAAGTTCCGAGGCGACTCATCGGCGAGGACCCCGCGTACACTTGTGTGTACTTTGCCAGAGTTGCGGCACGTCATGGGGAACTTTGTACCCGGTGGAGCCCGCGGGAACACTCCGTGTGTACGCAGGCACCTCCTCGGGCCGTGACGTACAAATTAAACGAGACTCGGAATGTTAATTACTCGATTACCGTGGCACACGTGCCGCAGCTGCACGTGCGATTTATGACAGGGACGGGAGAGTGAGAGAGAGAGAGAGAGAGAGAGCGAGCGGGTGCGCGGTAATTGAGGCTTCATCTTCGCATTAATAGCCGCGAAAGCAGACCCGCGTCATTCGGCATTGACTGTTCGATACTAATTGAGAGGACTTTATTAAAACTTCCTCCGTCGTTATTATCAATCAATGTTAAGCGCCGTTCAGCGCCGTTGAGCGTTTAACATTGAAGGCGCGTGCGGTACGTGACGCCACTTCATCAATCGCTACGTTCTCTTATATAATTTCAATTATATAAGAGACATTGTGATTTTTCTTACAATGTCTTTTAATCTCTGCGATAAAAAGTTTATTTGTATTTCACGTACCTACGTAGCTTTTACGCGACGATAGAGGATTTTTTAAAAATTTCTTGATGATTATTACGCGACAGTTAAAATCTTTCGAAATGTAGAAAATGGGTCATTTCGTACGTGTATCCTTTCCAACAAAAGAACTGGTGAAAATGTTATACAGTTAAAAATTAAATAACATTACTGTATGTATAATGAAAACCTCCACGTTTCGTACAGCGCGCAATAGAAATGCGGTTAATAATGGTGGATAAAATTCACGAAATAAATGTCCTACTTTGCGGTCATTGTAACGGCGTACCGAAGCGATATTTCGCGACAAACGTTGCTTCCCCAGCACAAAGCAGATTTTATTAACGCCGACTTAGTCAGTTGTAACGTTACATTGCAGCTTTGCATCACTGTAATCGCCCGAAACGCTGTACTTAAACGCTTGATGACCACGCGCGCGCGCGCGCTCGCCCGCTTGCTGTGCGCGTAATTTTCCATTTAATGGCCCCGTCTTCCTGACTAATTTCCCTCAAACTCCAGAGTGCCTGTTATGAACCACCTGCATGGAACGGCTGTCTAAGCCTGAAAATTCGAATTTCGCCTCTTGGCAAGGCTGACATGTGATCGATACGAATACATTGTATCTCTCATCATTTTTGCAGTGTACCTACGTTACACAATTGTACAATTAATCTACATATTTTGTTAAATACTTCCTTTAAAATTATATTATTGATATATAATTATTATAGAGTAAATATACAGTTGATGCAATAGTTTTATATGTTTGATTGAATGTATTATGCGAATACACCTCAATTTTTTTATAGATACAGTTTAAAAATTTCTGTTAACCTATCCAAATTACCCTACTTTATCGTATTTATATAAATATCCAAAGAGAAAGAAGCTATAACTTCTCTGATCAGAAATAGAATCTCGCATTATTTTCTGATATATGATATTTAATCAATTCAAATATTCAATATTTGAACTGTGACTTTCGAAAAACTTTTCTCGTTAAAGTTTAACTTTATTATTAAAGTTTCATTTGTGCTCTAATTTATTTCAAATCGCATATCAGAAATATCTGATATCTAATACACACACACACACACACACACACACAGCAGGAAGGAAGAAAATTGTTCCTTCACTCGAAAGTAACGATCTATAACATTTTCTTCTTTATCAGACTTTAACGGTAGGGAAAGCGCTTTTACTACCGTTTATACTAGAGTTTATTTAACGATCGGTCGGCGTAACACGTCTCCACAACAAAAGTGCTAATGAACAGCGAGATTAAGTTCCATAGAGTACCCGATTACGCTCTTTCCTCATGTTTATAAAAATCGCTAATGGCAAGCTAATAGCTCTTGTACGATCATGCGTAATATCTACGAAGGCACCTATTCGACAGGCAAAGAGCACTGCTTGTGCGCGCTAATGGATAAACTTCGCCTGCAAGCCGCAAATTAGCTTTATCAGAATGTCGCATGCATTCGCGCCTCGTCTTTCGAGACGGCACGACTATTCGAATGCTAACTACTTGCTGTAGCGATTTACACGTGGATGCGGGGACGCATAATTACGTCTGTACAAGCGTCGCGCAAATTCGTCCGCAAGCGCGACAGACGGTGGTGCAACGTAAATAGATTAAAGGAAGGGTTTAGGGTAATAAAAATCTCTTGCCCGAATTTAAACGTTGAAACGACCGATAAGGAGGATAATGACTCTCAAGAGCGTAATTTCATGAGGAAAATGCCAGGAGTAGAATAACTTGTTCGGGATGATACGTTATCGAGGGACGCTCTTCCTGGCGATGCAGCAGGGAAATGCCTTTAAGCTTCTACCGAGAACTTTAAAGTTTTTTAATAAATTATTACTTTGGCGCTAAAACTTTAAGCACGTTGCATCGAAGAACGAAATCAATTAAAATATTTCCGCGCTTGTACACTTTATACAATGTAAAGGAGGAGTACAATTTTTATTTTCCACAACCAAAGATCGTTTTATCTCTGCATTTTCTCATGTATTTTTCTTCAGAAACTGAAAACTATTATCATAATAATGATGTTATACTTAAGGAAAAATTGATACATTGTATTAATTAATGTTAATAAAATTCTTATTCACACATCGTTACGAAATTGCTATTAGTTATGCCTCAATCATTTAAAAACTTTTAATCATGTAAGAACTAATTTGAGAGAGAAAATGAATTGTTGAATTAGTTTTTAAATGATTGAAACGTAACTAACAGTGATATCAAAACGATATGAATAAGGATTTTATTAACATTAATTCTCAATGTACCAATTTTTCCTTGAGTGCAACATCATTATTATAATAATTTCCAATTTCCATGAAGAAAAATACATATGAAAATGTAGAAATAAAACGAACAATCGCGAAAAAATTGTATCCTCTTTTAAACCATTTATCAAGAATTAATGATTAGATAGAAATTCGAAATATTCTTTATTTCCATGACACATTTAAGTTAAATTACTGTTAAATATATTTATTGCTACATATGCGGCTGGTATTTCACCCTTAAAGTGACGAGTCCAACGACGGCTTTCTTTCGCGAAAGAATAAATAAAAATCGACCGAACGGCGTGGTAATCGTTCTCGCATCGGCGGCGAGTCGGCGAGTCGCCATTTATCACCGAAAGAATCCTGACGAAACACACAGCGGGGGAGGTGGCGCATTATCGCGCACGCATACACGCATACACGCACTCTCCTACACGTAGCCGCTACATGCTGCTACATGCCCGTCACTCTTCGAACCTCTTGATAGCCTCCGGAGGAACGGTCGACCTCACGCGTTCGTGTCCGCAGACGAAACGAACGAAGGAACGAGAGAACGAGTCGCGAAATCACGGTCGGCATAAATCTTCGTCCACGTGTACGCCGGGGCAAGACGCGGATCATTCGGGAGAAAGTAAGAGAGAAAGAGAGGAAAAAGGCGAGGGGGAAAAAAAAAAGACAAAGACGGACGGCAGAGCAAGGTTGGCGAGAACCTTCGCTTCGTAGGACAATGGGATTAACGAGGGGCACCACCTGGCCGTGGCCTGCAAAAGTACAACCCTGTCGCGCAACTATTATTGGTTTCTCTTGAGATCGACGAATTACTTCTCGATTTAACAGAAGGGGAATTGTCTTTTGAAAAATATTACTTGGAAAGTAAAGTTACATGAATATTATAAGTATTCTAATTAATTTGCACTTTTTTCTAACTTTAGCAACACTATTCTCCCTCTCCTCAATAGCTTGATATGAAATTTTTTTTCACAAGCACCTTTTTTATTCGAAACGTTTATATTTCCAACGATTAGATTTCTGTTACAATTCTCGCTCACTTATCCTTCGAGAGAGAGAGAGGAGGACACGTATTAGTTACCCCCCCAAGGGTAGCATTCTCTACGGTGGTATTAATGAAAATTCTTTGAAAAAACAATCGCGATCACTCATCTCATTCGCGGATACTCTCGCGAGATTTCCCGTTTACCACACATTCAGGATGAATCGATAGCTGTTAAAAGCAGCGTAACTGTAATCGATCGGTGTAATTTGAATCGTAAAAACCGTAATAGTCGAAGTTACCGTCTCCTGATACACTGTTACGACTTGGGAATTTTCTGCGGCTGGCACGTGACATTTTCCAAAGCTCGAGGAAGCTCGAGCGCGAAATGGTGCTATCCATTAAAAGAAATTCCACGGTGATCGCACGTCCCCTGTTATGGCGACGAGATGAAAGCAAAGTACCAATGGCAGAGTAAGCGCTTTGTCAGCCATTTCCACCGTATTCCTCTAAACCACATCGACTCGCCTTCCGTCTTTCGCTGTCACGAGAACTTGGTTGTAATCTCCCTCTAATGGCTATGAACTGCAACATACCTATTGATTAGGTCATTAAGTGAGAAATGGATGTTTTATCTTCATTCGTCTATTGGGAAAACTCAGAGGAAAATGGGCGTCTGAAAGAGCGTCGGTTTTCTTGGTGATTCTCTGGAATTCTACTACGGTTACAGTAACATTGAATATTATACTAGAATTAAATTTTTATAATTTGTAAAATAATAAAGAAGTCTTACACATCGCGTCATGTGCTCAAAATTTATTTTAAGGATATACTTTAACGATTTATGTTTTTAATATAAACAAATTGATTAAATTGAATAGTATTTTCTAGATATATAAAAAAATATTGTCATACAATCGGTCATTTATTATGTAATTAAAATTTCTTTCAATATGATATATTTTAGACAATACCGATTTGTGAGAGATTTTTGAATTTGTGTTAAAAAAGTTTATTCATAATGAAAGTTTCCATTTCTCAAAAGAGTAACGGAATTTTATTTAAATTTAACTTCAGGTGGTATGTATGATATGATTTGGGAAATACAACATACTGATATTCATTGTTACAGTCACTTATTAGAAATCATACTGCTGGAAATTATATAACGCGTTTTATACATTTGGCTTGTTAAGCAGCAAATTGATTTAATAGTTGTGAAATATTTGTGACACTTTTCCCTCTCGAATAAAATGTTTACCACTGTTGGTGGTAATGCCTCTTATAAAAAAATTCGATACGAGTAAAGCGATACGAGAACACAAATTTAATAGAACGAAATTAGCGATTTAAACTCCAGAATATAGAAGCACCATGTTAATCGTGTAACGCCTTCGTGATTTAAACTTTTGACATGACATTTCACCTCTCATGCTTCCACGAGGTCTTGGCATCAGTCACGCATGGTTCTAGAATATTTCAGACCTTTCATAGCGTTTGCTGCACTGTTAATTTGCTAATTGTACGCTTTCAAGCGCAATATTACTCCTCCTTCTCTTCTTCCTCTTCATCTATATCCTCTCAATCCTTTCGACTCGCGTTTTGCTTTTCATCGTTCAAATGACCGAGATGCTTAATTACTCGTTGTACCGTTATTTAGATACCGTCAAAACACTTGCTATCAAACATTTTGTTAAGTACGGACTGCTTCTCTTAATTCACCGTTCAATTTAATAGGCAATGTGATTCTTTTGCGTTTAAAGAACGCGCGTATATTTTGAAAAATGGGATTTGACGTGAACGTCGAAAGTATGGTGTAAGCTGTCTTTCAAAGGTGTCGTGAAAATTGTGTGACTTGCTGCAATATCGTGTTCTTCTTTCGACGAGTTTGATCTTTGACCTAAATTTCTTGTAAAGTCTCCAAGAGAAATTTAACGATAGTACAAGACACGTGATGCTTCTTTTTGGAAACTTAGAAAATCTCACATCGGAGCGTTCATGTTTTACACCAATAATTATTATGTATAATTACAATATTATGTATAATTAAGAGAATTTTCCTATTACCTATTTATTTCTCTTCTCTATTTGCTTTGTTTATTTTACTTATTCCCATCCACTGCCATGGAAAACTTCGCTTTTAAAAGCTTCTGCGATCCTAATTACCCTGCTCGACACGTAATATCGTATAAAAATCGCAGAAGTGGTGCGATCTCGATGATTACGGTTGATGAGATCGCAAAAGTGTGGAAACATTTTCAAGAACATTTTCAACATTTTTCTTCCACTTACAATTTCGCTCAAATCTCACGGTCTTGTTAAGATGGTTAACGCTTCTTGAGGTTTCATTGGCTTGTAAAGAATTCAAAATTGTGGCAAAGCCACAAGCGTCATCGTTCTTCTTTCAGCAATGTTGAAACGAGTATGTACGTAAGTACCAATTTTGAAAGAAGAGTTGGTAGAAGTACAACATATACTATAAACATGTTTACAAGAGTAGTAAGCTTTAACGTAATTCCCTTTAAAAAATAAAATAAAATTGGGATTTTTTTTTTCATAAGTTTCTGCGAGCAAATCTATATTTCATAGAAACTTATTACTTTCGAAAGAAATTTTTATACTTTTTGATAATGACGGAAGAATTATTTTTTGCGCGTCATTGATGCATTATTCGCCGTAATACGGGCCGAGTAAGAAAAATGCTTCTCCTCGAAGTCTATTCTTGCATTTTGCTTAAAAGGCGCAGAGCCATAAAAGTAAAAGGCAGCCGCTCGCGATAAGTACGTGCCCGATTCGCCTTCTTTCTCCGTTGCGGCGCGGCGCGACAGTAAATCATTCTTTGCGAGACGCGACGCGCGGCGGCTCGTCGGAATATATCCTCTCCGGATCGTTGGTAACAGCCGTAAGTGTATCCAGGAAGTGTGATGCAGAGCGGGGAGAAGAATAAAATGCCGAATAAATAGCACGGAACATGGAGCAGTGTGGCGCACATAACGTAAGTCATTGCGATTTTCGGCTACCGGTAAAATGGTTTTATGCCGGACAACGCCTTCTTACAGCTGTAAATAATTCGGATAATACTTACTCGAGACAACGGTGAAGGATCTTCATGTCTTCATGTTCGATACTTCGTAACGTCGATACGCCGAAATGGAGTAATAAATTTATCAGCAAGACGATCGTAGAGCATTTAACAATTGACGTTGTAAAATATTTTACGGGACTTGAGAATTTTGTGCGACTAACGTTCGCGATACACGTTCTGTATTTTGCGAATTCGCATTCGCGCTTCATTTCTCGAGCATAGTTTTCTGCCATTCTTTCACGCGCGTGGTTTTTCGCTCTTGCGCAAACTTGGAGCGCAAGTAACTCTTTGGTAGTGCATGCTGATCTACTTATTGTACGAGCCATAAACTGAACTTTGCCCGAAGCTACTTTTGGCATTACGCCCGTAACGCTGACGTGATATTATAATACTGCATATTTAATGACTTTGTTATTCAGTTTCTTTGTCGTTTTAGCGTGTCAACGTGTTTTCTTACTTTTGATTTTTAGTCGTTTGGTCTTTTTTTTCTTATTTTTCTCTTAAAAAATGAAAAAAATTCTATGGAGAATGAATGCTGAGATGCTTGGAACTTGACATCTTGTCGGTTGACAATTTTAATCATCGATAATAATCGATGGCTTACAATTTACAGCGATGGAAATTACTTTCCTCATTGATATCAGTTTCAAAGGATCTTATTAAAAGGATCTTATTATCTAAATATTATTGAATAATAAATGGATAAATATATAACGATATCTTCCGGCAATAAAATATGTTTAACAAATAAATTTCTTGTATCATCATTTCCAATATTATTTCACATACATTCTAAATAAATCATTCAAAAATAAATGCCAAATTAATTTACTTTATCCATATTATTATTATTATTATTATTATTATTATTATTATTATTATTATTATTAAAAATACTGCGAAATGTAATGCCTAGCCATCGTTATAAATATCTAAATATGTATATTTAATTCAAACGACCATCGGAAACATTCATATTTCTGCATATTATTCGATATTCGCGCGCATATAATTTATCAAAACGCATTTATTCCGTCGTAATATGTCTATTTCCACAAATTTCAACGCATGTATGCAATAATCGTTCCGAAAGTATTTACAGACAATCCTTTCACTAAACGGAACGTTGCGTCGTTTAAAGCGTTTACCTCATCCGAACGCACATCTTCTTCGGAAGTAAAGCTTTCAGTCGATCAGCGGCAAGAAAAGCACGACGGAAGGAGAAGAGGAAGGTGAAGCAGAACGAATTGAAAACGAAGGGAAAGCTAATAACGGAGCCTTTTCTTTCTGCGCTCACGTTGGTGGCAATAATCGACGCCTCAGCGCGCATCGTTGATTTGAGGCCGCGCAAAATTGAGCTCTCGAGTTGAATTTATTCGGTTTTATTGAGAAAGAGAGAATGGCGGAAAATCTAAATTTGCCGAAGGAAGCCTGAAGACAAAGGGAAAAAGGATAAGAAGCAAGAGAAGAATACAAGGTGCGTGTTAGGGGTTCGTTAAGTTTGAAGAAGTGAGATCGACCTGTAATACGCAGATAATGGATAATAATTACAACGATGAGATAAATTTAATTACACAGCCGTCAGCGTTAATGTATTGTTGATGGTCGTCAGTTGATATGCTCCATTAGCAATAAATGTAATATCGTCGGCTTTTTATGTTTACGACAAAAAGCGTGCCATTGCGTATAACCTTTTATTATGAATTTATCAAGATCACAGATCACTCGAGTGGAAACTTGACAATCGCGTATAATTACGCGAATATGATGGAAGATTATGGATAATATGAATGTTTATTTTTTTGAAGTTTATGAGTAATACCATAAAGGATATTTGTGTAAGTATTATATATATAAAATGTTGTAAATTTACATTATTTCTCACACATGAATGAAAAATGTCAAATTTGATCAAGACTGTTCTTTGTGCCAAATAATATTTCTTATGAATTTGTACAATTTCTATAGCCAACTGTGCACCGATTATATGTCGGTCTTGAAATATAGTCCTAAACTGAAGTTGAAGTAGTAATATCACAAATTGAATTGACAAGAAATTTGATTGCTGCAAATAAGCATCTTGGAAAGCTGTTAATAATTTGATGCTAATAATAAGCATCTTAAAATCTGTAAATAATTTATTGCGAAATACAATATAATTTCATACATTATTTTCTCGAGGAGTTAATCACTTATGAATGAGAGCGTTTGACTGAGCGTTTTCCGATTTCTTGTGATTTTATGCGACTTCAAAGTGATTTTGATTTTTTATGAATTTAAAATAATTTTGAACAAAATTTTGTAGAATTTCGTATGATTTCAAATGATTTTAAATGGTTTCATGTTTAACTACGTGATTTCAATTTGATTTCTTAGAGATTTGATATTGAAATAACTTCAACTGAGTTTGAATTAATTTGATTTCAATTTAATTTCAATAATGGATGGATGCTTGAGTTGATTTTGCGAGTGTGTAGCTTTCTCGTATTATTTTTCTTAAAAACACAAACAGAATTAGCTATAAAAATGACGAATCAAAGCGATATATATCCCACGGCATATTTATCGCGGAAAGCAGTCACAGGCGAGAAGATTTACATCGAACATTACGCAAAGCGGCCGTATAACGTTGCTCCAAGGATCCAGGGTGCGCCGGGGTGCGCCCTGCGAGAGTCAATTTCGAGCTGTCGTACGTACACATAGGGGTGTGTCGCGCCGCGCACCACCCCTGTATTCCGCTGCACAGTATTTATCGCTCGGCGTCGCGTGAAAAATCTACGCCGATGCGAATATTCAGCGCGCTCACGGCAATCGCATTTTTCCTCAGCCGCGCCAGTTAAGATTTACGGCGCACTTTCGGCGACCAACATCCGATGTGTCTGGCTTTGTATGTGAAAGAACATAATCCCAGCAAGCACGCTCGTCGGTGGAAAAGGCGAGCCGTGCGCGGCTACGCGAAGTGCAAGCTTCCACGGGCTTTCGACAATCGGCTGGCCATTGAAGAAGATTGCTGCCGTCGCAGCTGTGCCACGGAGCTCAGCTTTCGTTCTCCTTCCGAATCCCCGCCTTAATGCCTCGCGACGGCATGTAGAATCCGGAGATGAACTCCTTGAACGCGCCGTGAGTGCCGAAACTGTCTGCGGAGTAAAAGTGTCTCTTTGGCTCACGGAGTGGCAAACGGCGAATAATCTCGGCTTTTCAGTGAGAAACGGCGCACACATTGAATATCAGTCTTTCGTCGTATTTGGGGAACTTTTAACCTCCGATAATGAAATTTATGTAACGTTATATTTTTTTGCGTACCGGCGTAAAAAAAATATATAAAATTGTGTAATGTAAAATTAATAATTTTTATTTAATGTTAAAGTCTGTGAAAAAATAGTGACTAAAAACTTTCTTTCAGCCTGCTATTCCATTAAGGCGTGAAATCACGTTTGTGTTATCTAATAAGATATACTAGGATATACTAGAGTCGCATTTCTCTGTACGTGTAACGCTTCGTATGTCCTCCATGAATTGGAGGAATAACCAACCAAGTTAATACCAAGCCACGTCAAGCACGTTTGCCGCATAGCCAACTGCAAATAACCGCAGTCCAAAGTACATGGAATTACAGGGTCTGACTGGATGGACTGACGCGTAACAGCGGGAAGGCGGAAAGTCCATCGAACGGCACCGACCGACCTACCTACCTACCTACCTACCTACCTACGTACCTACCTACGTACCTACGTACCTATAATCTACCTGCCTACCCACCTGACGTGCTGGAGTTTAGTTCGAATCAAACTACCGGACATCTGTCGACCGGAATTCCGATGTGGCGCGTAAACCGCAGCCATCTCGTTCGCTGCATCCTAACGTATAACGGAACGTCGTCGCGAAATCGAAATAACCACATATTCCGCGTACGACTTTCTCCTCGTCCTCGTTTCCACGACCATGCACGTTGTGTCCCGCTGACACCTTACGACGTGTCCCCATGTTTCGGATGTTTCCACCTAGACAATTCCCATCAACGCGGAAATCTGAACATAATGCAAATGTTCCCTGTTTCCCGAGCGTCTCATTTTCTCATTCGATCAATGTTCTCTGTAGTGCGAATTACTTGCATCTCGCAGATCACTTTACGACTCTTGGAGCACAAATTTCATTGACAGCTTTTCGATTTCATTCCGCAATTGAATTGGCGAGAACGACGCTTTTGATTATATTTCCTGCGAGGTCATTTCGAAAGATTTTTTTAGTAGGTTAAGAATGTCTAGACATTTTATCGCATTTGCAAGTTTATTAATATAGCGCATAATCAGCGCATAATTCAAATATCTTTCTTTTATTATCCCGGAACGATGGAGGTGATAATGCATGCAGATGCAATGTCGTTATTACGAGGTAGATTTATATTCCAAATGCATAAAAATTTAAAAATTTGCATTCTACTGTATGTAAAATAATTTCGCAGAATGCTCCATGCTTGCGTGTAATTTATCAGAGTGATTAATAATAATAAGTCTTGCAATTTTGAATTATTAAATCTTTACGATTTATTTTACGTGACTAATTCCAAACAAAAAAACACTATCTGGATATTTATTCTTAGAACGTATATTTACGATAATCTATCGGCGTTTGATTTATTCCTGATTCATCCATCTCTATATCATCCCCAATGACCTTCATGATAACTGCAACGATTTCGCGCAAGATCGTATAATGCCGTAACGTTTATTGAGCCACTTGCGCGACACTTTATGGAATCTGGAAGGACTTCCTACGGACGGTCGCATCGACTTCCGAGAGAGGAATAGTTGGAAGATAGACCATTCATTGAGTTTCCGTTGCCCGCGTTAGCTATCGGAGAATGAACGACCGGCAACCGAGGGATCCGCCAGCAATTCCGCTACCCTCGAGATATCGTACTTCATTCGATGTTTGGGGCTCAGGACTCATTGAGAGCTTTCGCGAGTAGTATGGACGAGTCGTGATTTTGAGAAATAAAAAAACCGCTTTAATATTGTGTTTCCTCACTCAATAATAGCTTTTCAATTTTCGTCTTTGGAAAGCAGTAAAGTAGAAATCTGCTGAAATAGACGTTCTCTTAGTTTGTGCTATTGAATCTCTCTAGGAAAGCTTGCATTACGAATTGCTTGCGAGCGATCATTGATGAGTATATTTGTGGCATAGTGAGAATTCGTGAAGTTTGCACACACATTTGAAACTTCTTATTCACTCATTACGTGGATTTGCGATCTGAGAAGGTATAGAATTTTTATAAATAATCTAAAAGAGTACATATTACGCTATTAACTAATATTAATTTAATTTAGTAATAATATTAATTTGGTTTGCACAATTAATTCTTCTATACAAATAATTTGAAATAAATTTTTGATAGTTTAGAGACAACATTGTTTTTCTATGACACTGAAAGAAAAGAATTAACGAGCAATGTACATGCAGCGTATCAGTTTGAAACTGCGCGAGCTATCTTTGTTGTTGAACACGTATCGATCGTTACATTCATGGCGTATTTGTCACGGATGATTGTATTGCAGTGATACGAGCGTCATTCCATAGGGATGCAACAATAGCTTCTCGTTTACGATCGACAAGTATGTTTCAACGTTCTCGCGCTCACTTAACGTAACTACCATGATAATCGTGATTGAAAAGATATTCTTTTTATAACCACACACAAAAGATCTGAATTTTTTGCATGAATTCGAATCCAATTCTATTCCACTTACAGTACGCTTGTATCATATTTTATCTAACAAACATCCGATTCCTTTATTCGATAATCCCAATCAAATATTCGATATCACGTATTGGAATCTGTAATCCTTTACAGTTGACGCTCAACATTTTATATTTTGATTGTTCATTTTTTATCTGTCAATATTGAACAATAAAAGTATCTTAAAGATTCTTTCTGTGCATCGAAAACAAATAATAATAAGCAAGGAAAACAATTTCCGATTTGACACGAGTTTAAATTAGAAGTTGTTGTGACACAATTCGTAAATAACGTCATAAAATCAATACTACATTCAAATACTACCTATATGTATAAATACATTTTGTATAACAATATTTATACCTTTTAACTGTTAATGTATATAAAAAATGATCAAAAATATCATTAAAATTTAAAATAATGTGAAATATAAAATTTTCATTTTTTTTTTATTACACGTTTTGATTAAAAATATTTTTATAAAAGATTAATGTGCAGTTATTTATATACTTTTCTTATTTCTGAAATGAAAAATAAGGACACAATTATACCCCAAATTAATTGGTCATCGCAACCAATTAGTAAAAAATTGTGATGCTTTTCAAAAATTTCTTCAGAGCTCCGATACATCTCAATGTACTTTTAGCTATTATTGGCGTTATTGTTACGAACGAATATCATTCGTATGTACTAAACGCGTAGAGCACGAGGAAGATAAGAAGCTTTCCGTGCTACTAGCTTTTTATTCCGAGTAAAATCCACTCCGTCTCATCCGTTCACGTTTTTTTGCGATAGGTTTTTGAGGCTTTTTTTTCTTTCTCTCGCTTTGCTTGATATTCACGGAAACTCCGTGGCCAGTGCGGATGCAGCTGCTGCTACCAGATTACGTTTCAAACCCCTAGGTCCTCCGAAAGTTGCGCTTTCGGATATATTTATAACAGGAATCACGACGCGCTTGTTATACATCGAGCGCGCGCAATTTGTTCATCCGCGAGACGAAACATTGGAGAAATCAGGGAATCTATTCTCTCGCACATTTAATATACGTGAGTATATCTGTTTCACGCTCGCATAACCTTGTATCCAATTTTACTTGCTAATAATTTTGCTTCCTTCCACTATGAGCATCTGTTTATATCACAATTTCATATTTTAAACGCGCTTCTTTAACGAAAACAATTTTAAAGCAATATAAACCCTTCGAGCAAGCCTGTCTGCTGCTTTCGTTGCAAAGATCGAGACAAAATAATTGTACGACGCAAAAAAATTCGCAGACGCGTAGCGATTCTTTGTAGAATCGCGATCTTGTCTTTCTTTTTTATTTTAGATAATTCTAAACAAGTCTGAGTGCGGATCAGAGGTAAAGCGCAGCGAAGAGGAGAACGTGGAGATACAAGGGGACGCGCGCGCACTGTTTTAATCTAGGAAGCTACGAACCCGCTTGGGGAGAGTCACGTCACAGTAGAAAGAGTGAGAGAGGGGAGAGAGAGAGAGAGGGGGGGGAGGGAGGGAGTTATAGGAAACCGGTATGGATAAGAGCACAGACGCGCGCGCGGTATAGCGAAAGACATAAAGGCAACCTGACGCATTCCATTATAGTGATGTCTACGGCATAGCTATCGCCGGTAACGGGCCAGCTGACGGTAGCGGGCGACGCCGGCAGTAGCGGTGGCGGTAGCGTTCACCACCAACCGCCGTAGTTTCGACGTAACTCCCGTTTCTCGGCCACCCCCACCTGTATATTACACAGCGGGTGTATGCGCGCGCGCGCGCGCGCGCCCGCACACCCGCATACATCCGTGACCATAGATACTCCATACGTTCGCATACGACGAATACGGGCCACCTTCCATTACGATGGCGGATGCATCCTTGCATTTGCATTTTACAACTGACCGCGGAACTTCGCTGCACCCCCTATTTCCGTTCTATACGTCATCTTGGGACGCAGCGCATCCTGAATAAGGATCCTATCTGTTATCGGCGGCAAATAACGAATCCGCACCCGTGATTCTGATTCTCGGAAATGAGGCCGCATTGAAAATGCCACCACTGAACAAAAGTCTGAATAGCTATATATGTACGAGGAATAGATGGATAAAAAAATATTCTTCCGATAGAGACATTATTCTGGCATTATGAAAATGGGAGGTTATATATATATATATATATATACGAGCTGTTCCAGCCCGATGCTACTTCAATGATAACGATTTTATATGAATTTCGTCACATTATATAATATATACCTCGAGTGATTTTTTTAATTTATCGGAAAGAAAATTTCTTCAAAATTCAATTTTTGTCTTTAAATAAAATTTAAATAATTGAAATTACAGAAAAAACAAAATAATTTACATATTTACATGGTTGAAACTGTATCTCGCCGAAAACTTCAATTTTCATTATTAAATAAATTTATAGCCGATGTCTATATAATAAAACTACCTATTTAAGATATATATTCTTTCTATGTGTTTATGTGCATGTGTGCGCATATGTCAACAACGTTTTAATAATACACAGTAAATAAAATAAATATAGCAGCAATCGTGTGCTTTTGTTTTATGACGTAAAACGCAACATCCAGATCAATTTCGAAGAATACATACATCGATAACTATTATCGTAAATAAATATCCAATAAATCTGCTCATACATGCAACAAAACATTGATGTATAGAATCAAGCAAGCAATCGTGGTGACTACAGTTCGCGTTGATCGTTATGAAAAATATGAAAAACAACGTACGAACAAAGACAATCGATTGTGTTTCGATCATCGTTATTGCAAGTCGTATCGATGTGTGTAACTGCTGTGCTATAGTTCGGTTTTCATCATTCTACTTTATTTGCGTCATATGCAACGGCTTCGCGCTCGTTTTGCGACCTACATTGTGAACGATCTCACAATAATCGTCTGTGTTGCGAAGTAAAATCGCGAGTGATAATCCTTCTAAATATCCGCGCGTGGGTATTTATTTCTATTTTTATCGACCGTACGAAAACGAAGTGTTTTATTTGTTATTTTACTAGAACCTTTTATTTTTGGCGTCCTGTCAAAGAAACCTCATATTCTGCCATTCTTTCGAACAAAATAGAAGCGATATTATTTTAATTTCTCATTTTTGCGCAAAAAGCATGGTAAATTCTGCTTTCGTTATTCGCATGTTATTGCGATCCATCGAACGGTTACTCGCGATGAACGAGAACCGCTAGATTATACGTTAAATACATCTCGAACGATAGCGTAAAATGAACGTTTTCCATCAGTACTTTTCCCCTTCTCTCTCAGTTCGGATCTGCGCGTTTTAAATATGAAATAAATACCATATTGTATACGTATATAGATGATATAGATATGTATATTATATATATATATATATATATATACACAAAATAAATAAATAAATATATATATATATATATATACAGAATATTTCAACTATATAGAAAAACTCGAAATTCCATAACTTACGATAAAAGTTCATAACATAACGAAACATCGGTAAATTTAAAATAAATTTTGAAAGATTTACAAACTCATTATCTATATGGAATAAGTTTAATGGATATTGTTAATTCCTCTCTATCTATACACTTTCAGTAATTTAAAATGATTATTCGATAATATAACAAAAATATCTTGCATATATCTCTCGCATCAGATTGATGTGAATTATAAATAAAGGAAAATCTGGAATTTGAAGTTTGAGACTTTAATGAATATACCATTAATATACTATATATTTTTAAAATATTAGTAAAATTTTATTTAGAAATTAAACAATGTATTTAAGATATCTTAATGAAATAAAAGGAGACGAGAGAATCGGAGAAAGAAGAGAGGGAGAGAAGATGGTAGATTATAATTTTATATTAAACTGCTTCTATCCAAGCACAGACATCTCGTATTTATCGTGTCTGTCATAAATATAAATTAATCTACCTTTATCTTTAGCTCCTTATAGTCTCTGAGACAATCCTTCGTGATGGATCACGATATTCTTCAGTCTGACGCAAGATGCAGATCTTCGGTTAATCCCTCGCCTTCCCCTCCCCTCCCCTCCCCTCCCTCGCCTCATTTTCTACAAAGCATAGATAAATCCATCTTACACCCGCACATTATTGCAATCTTCAGAACAATCCCCTTCGCCAGATCCGCTGTAATCCACTAAGTATATCTTTCGCAGGCAGGTCAAATTGAGTTTACTGTGCGAAATATAAGGCGGGCAGCCGAATGGATTCGACCGTATCTCACAGGCGTCTTTCGTGTGCCTTTGTGGCGGTGCCTACCTAACTCGTCGTCGACGTAAATTCGACGGCTACAAAAGATCAAAGCAGCCCTGCTGCGCCAGGAGTCCACCCTGGCGCGCCACGACGTGGCGTTGCGCTCAATCGAGTGCACAGTGCTCTCCTCCAGCTCCAGCTGTGGTTCCGATGTTTGTGCACACCCTCCAGGTTCCATGCTCAGCAGAGCCGAGACTTGCATTATTCATGCTTGGCGTACTCTTCCTCTCTCTCTCCCTCTCCTCCCTCTCATATCTATCTTTCTCTTGCTTCTATGTGCGCGTTAGTCTCTCTGTAGCTCTTTCTTTCTCCTGCTTTAGTTCCCGTCGTCGAGCCGCAACATCCGGTTGGTTTCACCAACTACACCAAAGTGCCAACTTTCTCATTAAGCCTCTCTCGGCCCATGGTCCCAGGAGATTCCGCGGTCGACCATCATGATCCTCCTGCTTCGTCCAGCGATGCTGGAGATGCCCATTATCTGGCATGCAGCGGCCGGCCTGCCACCGCCGCCGCCGCTTCGGTAAACGACGCCTGTTTTCTGAATTAGTTGGGACGCACTTAACCCCGATTGCGTTAGTTGTTCCAAAGTCTGTTTCCACGATCAAGGGTCAGTTCACTAGGGAGATCGCTTTCTGTGATTGTACCCGGATTTTCAATTAGAGATACGATGCTCCTCGAGAAGGAACCTCAGTGAGAACAGTGATCGTTAATTAAATTTTAAGGAACACGAAAATAGCATATAGTTGTACAATAATGAATTATTTAATTATCTAAAAAGCGAACTTGTGATATTTTGTTATATTTTATTACGTATATTTTATTTTATATAGTCTAAATTTCTTATAGTGAAATCTCACTCCAAGAAAGTGTAGGTACAATCATCTTTGAAGAAAAAGTGAAAATATTTCACTTCTTGAAAAAGAGTGACAGCTTTCATTCTTTTTAAAGTGAATTTTCACTTCAAAGGAGTGAAATCTCACTCCAAAAAGAAAAATGAGATTTCACTCTAAAAAGAGTAAAGATTGTCACTTTTTTTCATGAAGTGAAATAGTTTCATTTTTTTTTTTAAGTGGTTGTATTTTCACTTTCTGGGAATGTGATTTTACTGCAAGAAATTTAGAATGTAACATCTGCAGGAAGTGTCTAAATAGTACGGACTTTTTCTTAGAGTCTGTATTTGATAAAATATTTATAACTGAGCGGCATTGCACGAATGCAATTGCACGCGATTCCGCACTGTCTGAGAAACATCGGGAGTTTTATGTATCGTTATGAAGAGTACAGCAATACTAATTTAAAGTTTCCAAGTATGTCCAAGACGGATTCCATTCTCGTATCCCCGTATCGACGATAGCGTAACTTTTATTTAACGATGCATCGAAACTCGGAATACAGCAAAATGATAGAAATATGTTTCAAGGACGGCCAAACGTGGAAACTCCAAGATAGTATAAGCGGCATTCGAGCGAAACGATCGGCTCGCCATCAGCAGGTAGCATCGAATCCGCTTCTTACGAGCGATAGTAAATATTTACAGACCAATCGAAGATATAGCGAGCTAAATCCGTCAGCGATAATATTATCCTCCTCGTTTCGAAACAGGATTTATTGTAAAAGCTTCTAGGGACCGTAATACTTCTTTAGTGCGCCGATCGTCTTGAAAATACCTTACTTTAATGTCTGTATTTACTCTTTTCCACACGTGCTTCTGTACCATACGTTAATGGAAAGCATATATTAAAAGTAATATTATTCGTTTCCAAACGAAAACGTATAAATCTCACAGGCATTTATTGTTCATTTATAAATCGTAAATGCTAAACATTTTAATAATACGTTTTTATTTATTTATAATAAAGAATTAATTAGTCTCGAATTTTTTAAATTAAATTACCATAATTTCGCTTTTATTTCCAGAATTCAAAATTGTATTTTTTTAAGTAATAAGAACGATTTTTAAAAGCTCATTTCTCTGAAAATATAATACACATGTATATCTAATATAAATTATAAAAATGATGTCTTCTTTAAAATAAATAACTGAAACGCGCATTTGCGCGCATAGACACACGCGATAAATAAAGTGCATATCAAATATCTGAACCCGAATAAATACTAGATAGCCAGATAAACTGTATAAATATTAGATAGGACATAATATTATTTTGTCAAAAAATAGAGGAAATATTCAAATATATCACTCATATGAGACATGCGTATACGAATTTTGCGTAAATATTAGGTGTATTGCAGACAATTTGTGGCAAATGTAATATTAATTTCGCATAAATCGTAAAAATAATTATCATTAGCTCGCTCATCGAACGCCACATACTTTATAACAATAATATTTCTATTCACGATCGCGAGTTGTACCGTAAAATAACGTACAACGCGATACCTCATATTCCTGCTCGTCGCTTCCGCCTGGTCCTAGAAATCAAATTTTCCCATCCAATTCCATTTTGTTCGCTCGGCTACATCGATTAAAGCGCTGCCATCATTCTGACTGGTATGGCCGACAATATCGACCGCAGCAATCGAGGAAATAATGTTTCTAACAATGCATTAACAACTTTGGACAAGCGCAAAATGATTTCTAATTGTCATGTAGTACATACTAGATATTATTGCTTTTGCTTCAACGCTTTAGTGGTTCGGAACTGTTTTAATTTTCTACAATTTTAAATAATTTAATTCACCATGCGAGGATAATTGCATATTGGATTTTGGCAAATTATTTATTTATTGAGTAAATGTTTTTCGTTAAGATAGAGAGTTGACAATTTTGAAATATAAAATGATAAATCAAGTTAAGTCGGAAGTGCATCTGTGTATGATATTTCGAATTGTATTAAAAATAACGCTCACTGCTTTTAGAGGCCGCAAAAATTAGTCGCTCACATACCAATTACGCAACGTATCATTTCGTGTAAGTGAACTCGCAGTAGCACTCATCCCATATACATCCCACATACATCCATCAACGTAGTTGGCGTAACAGTCAATTTGTTCCCCGCGATGGGAAATCCTGTCTAACCCGACGAATTTCCTGACATAGATTATCGATATCTCATAACAAGGATATACCGATGTGATATACCGATCATTCGGTATTTCATGCTAGTTCACCTCCATCAGAGTTCCATTGTAATGGATCATTGTAATCGAAGAATCCCTTGGGAAAGAGAAACGAAGAGAGTTTATAATTGTCCCCGATGCGCTGTGGTAAGTAAATAGGATCTTTCAAATAGATCGTTATCTTTGGTGGGGTAGAGAAAACCAATGTGAGCGGATGTATAAACCGCAAAGCCGCGGAATCGAGAAGGGAAGTAGCGAAGGAGTGGGCATTGGGAGCAAAATAGAATTGGATATAGAGAAAAGAGAGAAGGTATTCACGGATAACTGGTGGCTCTCTATCAAAATCGATATTCAGTATTTTTCATGTTCTATCTTCGTCGCATTTCTTCTGTTTTTTATCACTGTATCGCTTTGTAAAATATATTTCCTTTGTTTCAGAGAGTAGTATAATTTATAGAAATAAAGTATTTTTATAGAACGATTCATAATAGTCAATTATTAACTTTTATTAGCTACTATTTAAATTATACTACATGGAAAATTAATCTATAATATAATTATATAAAACGTTAAATTGAAGTGAAGTCGCTTCGTTTATATGATCGAGTTTTATTTAAATCAATACTGTACCGTTCTTCAAAGTTCTCTCTTGATTATTTTTATTAGCCGTTTCCTAGTTTTTCAAGCTCAATAATCTATCGCAAGCGAAAGTTCGACTTAAAAGTCCAAACAGAGTTACGCGAGTTTTTTATTTTATCAGGTATTACATTTTTGCTCCTCAATCTCCCTCAGCAATCTCTTACCCTGGATTACGATATTACATCATCAGACTCCCTTCCTGTTCTTGCACGATGATCTTCACGATATATTTTTGTGTAATATATATGTATACATGGTACAAGAGTAAACGTACGTAAAGCAGATAACTGAACAAGAGAGAGAAAATAGAGAAAATTTCTACTCTTTGATATTTCCAATAGAGAGAGAGAGAGAGAGAGAGAGAGAGAGAGAGAGAGAGAGAAAAGACGAACGAATTGGTCGTTTTAGCCATACCTTGTGTTGATCGAACCTGTATATGAAATTCTAAACTTTATCGTTGCCCACAAGGATCTTTTCCCATGAATGTCACGCGAAAAGGAGCCCTTTCAGTTGCTGTTGTCAACGACTAAAGCGTTGAAGGACTCTATGACATTAAAGGTACACTTTGAAGAATCTTTCGACGATTCTGATAAATTGCACAAATCTGTTACCATCGATGAAATGACGAAGTGCCATCCCCTGGTTATGCTAGTCCTTGTGTGAATCTTTACGTTTGCGCGATCGATCTGCTCTCAAGCTTAAAACGGAGAATTCTTTTTGTTTTAGAGGGAATGGTTCCTCTAAATTTTTCAGCGAAAAAACACCTGGGAGAAATTCGCAGTGAATGAATTTTTCCAGAAAAGATATGCACAACGCATCTCCAATTTGATTACAAAAGTTCGCTCCGAGCTTGTAAATGGAATTTTTTACTTGGTGTGCTTTTGCAATTTCTTAGGTGTTGCTAGCAAACGCTTCTCGTATTTATTGAGAGTCTGAATTGAGCGGATGAAACGAATTCGCTGGAACAAGAATTAGTAACAATTTTTTACTCTATTATAGCATAATTCGATTATACCGCGTACGTTTCCGTTTTTAAATATTTGAAGTAAACGGCGCAAGATAAAAGTATCGTTAACTAACCAACGTTTATTTGCAAAATCACACGTACTCACGTAGCATCGTTGTCGATTTTTATTTACTGGAAAGAACTGCTGGAAAGAACACCCTGCTACACGTCTAATCCGGAGAAGCTTGCTTATTTTCCTGTGTAAATGAAAATTAAGCATGTCTTTTCTAAAGTCTTTAACGAACGCCACAAAATGAAAAACTGGAGAGAAATTTCTCGGCTAAACCAGTTTTGTGAAATAAGATACGCGCAATGATAATCAGCGATGGTCTTTGAAAAAGCCTCAGTAGCCTGTTGGTAAAGCGATTTTCCAACTAACGCGCGTGATAGCGATAAGGGAATTCCAGGCCTGGCCGCATTTTCGAAATACCTCTCTCTCTCTCTCTCTCTCTCTCTCTCTCTCTCTCTCTCGCTCTCGCTCGCAATTTCTTTACACTCGAAGAGCCGTTTCCTCCCTTTCCTCTTCTCTTACTTGTTCTGTCTTTCTCTCTTCTCCGAAATTCTTAAGTAACGAAACTCTCAGCAGAAACTTCTTGCCCGGGGATGAATACGTTGCTCAGGATGCAAAAAGTAGGTGAAAATTCGTCCTTTTTCCCCCCATGCAGCCCCATGGTGCGCTGAATCGCTATCCCGGAAAAGAAAATGAAGGGGACGATCTAGCGTGTGTAGGAAGCTACGTGTGCGACTAAGAAACGTAGGAAGCTGCAAAAGCATGCTCTTTTTCTAGAGCGGGCGGATAGTAGGTGGAGATAGCGTGTCGTAGTTATTGAATCCTCCTCTCGCGCGTGTGTTGCCGCATAATGTAATCGAGCTAGTCTGCGCGGAAGGAAGGAAGCATTCTCTGATAAAGGCAGATTTCTTTGAAATCACGGAATCGATTTCCGTTAACCGTGCATGGCACATATTAAACGTAGCCCGTCCCCTGCTTTGTGGAATATCGCAAGCATTTCATTGAAATAAACGAACGCCTTGGTAATAGTAAACTTTTCAATTCGTAATTTCTTATTTTTATATTAAGAACTATGCCTCGCGATTGTTTGAGAAATAAATAAGCAGAAAATATGGCAGAATTATAAAATTTGTAAGATAGCTCACCTTGGCTATCAAATTCATTTTATTCATATTCATTTGTCTTTCAAAATATATCACTTATTTCAATTGCTATAGAAAAATTGTAGATTATATATAATTAACATTGATATAACAGAGATTAATTTAGTTCGCGTGATCATAAAAGCCCGACTGTACAATTACAACCCTGTGCACGATAAAAGTTAAAGCGCATGGTAAAGGTAAAACATGCAAATTTGAACGAAGGGAGGCCCATCGTGTCCGTTAATGCGTGTCTCGTTATGCAAATCCATCGGACTCCGTGATGCGATTTTAAAATGCGCACGCGAAACTTTTTGATCACACTGACAACTTTCGTTTGACTGCTTAGTTGGAGGGGGATATTTCACGTAAGCAAATCCGTGGATCAGGAGCCATGAGGGGATATCGAGCGAATGTTCCGTTTTATCCTGGACGAGCATTCGCGAAACTCTTCGCAACCGGGGCGTTTCGGACGGAAAGTTAGCGCGGAAAGAAACGACTGTGCGACTCGCGGGAGCGGAGCATCGCTTGGAACGCGAAACACCGGCGATCCAGAAAATTGCGAAACTTTGATGCGCTATAAATCCACCCCAGGACCAAGCCAAACCTCGCCGACAACGGTCGACATTAACAACGTCACTTGACGCGACTTCTTGACACAACGTCCCGGACGCTGACTCCGCCGGGTGTTGTAACTGGCACTCGTTAGAAGCATACGTTTGCTCGTTGCACTGGAATAGTTTGTGGCACAAAGCACAGCACCAAAAACGATGTACGAGAAACAGCACATGGAAGGAACGATTTTGCTGAAACTTTCAAAAATTTAGCTGGATACGGATCTGAAAATAATTCTGTTATAGATCATCAAAATTTTTAGGTAGAACATTTAAATTGATTTTCGATTTAGAATGTCAAAATTATTTTCTCCTACATATTCAGATCTGAAAATAATTGTGTTAGACCATCAAAATTTTTAGGTAGGGCAAAATAATTTTAACAGTTCGAACAATCAGTTCGAATGTTTTACCTAAAAATTTTAGAGCTACAATATATCTAGCTAAATTTTTTAATACTTCAGGAAAATCATTCTCTCTATGCATGTTCTCCCTTTTCCTCGTAAAGAGAGAATTTCGCCTATAACTTGGTTGAATGAATCCGCGATGCACACTCGCGAGTATGAATAAATATGACGTACATTAACTTAGCACGTATGCGTGGCAGCGAATGCGCCGCGCGTTTCCATTGCACTTGTGATTCCGAATATATAGTTATTAGGTATATGTATATATATATATATATGTACGCGGTTACATATTTCTATGCTCTGGAGGAAGGACTTTCGAAGCAGCAGCGAAACACGATACTATATGTCTACGAATACTACGTACATTACGAATTAAAATTTATTGCGTTGACATAATGCTATTACAAGTACAGATTTAAGAATCTTTTTTGAGTCTATTGACATATGTCGGACACAAAGATTGCACGTCACACGTCTTGCTTCCACGTGACCATTTTTCACATTAGATCCTGTGCACGTCAGCATCATGGAGCACTGTTTAAGCATGCTACATAAGCGTTGCTGCGAGTAATGCCGGTGATACGTGAGCGACGAGCGTGAAACGCTAAGCCGCACCTGAACTCGCTGCAATACATCTGGGATCTAGTCCACATTCAGCTCCAAGTTTACGTCAGGAACACGCGCCGTTTTCCAGGAATTAGTTAATTAAGTTAATCCCTATCACGTGATTCTTGCTACGTCCGAGAGGATTACCTTTGTTAGTGATTCAGTCCGATAAAGTGTTCATGAAACACATATAATATTGTATAACGAAAATTAAAAGATCTATCCTGTAAACGTTGTAAGTCGTTGCTGTATACTGTAATATACATTAATTAAATTCTATTAACGAGAACGAGCTACTTCCGTATCGCGATATAAAATATGTATAGTTTGTATAAGCGTGACTAGTATAGTAGAACGAGAGACTGTTGAAAATTGAACACAATGATGTCGTAATATCTCGCTACGTTAATTTATCACACGCTGGTGCATTATAACGTATTTCTCGCGGAGTAATTCTCTCAACAAGTAACATATTATTGATATTACGCAGGCCGCAGTAATATACGTCCTCATCAGCGATTTGCCGCGTTACACGTCAGATGAGGTTCGGTCGACGAACACAGAAAATCGAATGAAATCGCAGTCATTAGGTCCATTTCACGTGTGTATCCAATTTCAATTAGGCTAATGATTTCCCAGCATATTTCATTCTCTGCATCGCATGCGCTTTCCGGCTCGTCGTTTTTAATGACAATATTTATACGCGCGCACGACAACGTACACTTGACGTTTTGACTTCGATGCAGCTGCAGCACTTCATTAGACTGGATTCAATTTGCCAAAAGTTTTGTCGGATTTTCAATGCGCGCCACGCTTGAATACGCCTGATAGGCGTTCGCTGTGAATTAACGTCGCCGCTGCTTTTTAAGCTGCGCGCTTTTAACGAAAACGAATCGAATTATCGATGTTACCGTCCGGGAAACGCTGTTTCCGATATTTACGCATCGCCGACTTTCGCATTCATTTTATATTTGAATTACTCTGACGGAATAAGCTTTGAACAATCAAATCCCATCTAGAAAAAAAAAATGTCGACGTGTATCCATTAACATTTAATATTATCGTTCTTCTGGAAAAACGAGAAACTTTGTGAATTTTTGTTTTTACTCGAACAGTGACAGGATATTGAAATAAGAATAATTTAATGAGTCATAAATTGCGCGATTCTCTTCAAATTAACAACGTTGTGAGTAATATGAAAATTATTTTTCGTATAACTAATTATTATTTAGAAATAGCTACCTCCGAGTTTTATAATTTTTCAAGAATTTATTCTTTTAAAAAAGAATGCTTCTCTTACTTTAATTAAATTCCGCTATTTCAATCTATTTCATTGACATAAACCGATGAACATTTCTTCATTACGTACGATGCATCAAATCGCAAATCATGTCTTGCGTATATCCTTCTTCCATCTGGATTTCTACCAATTTAATAATGAAATGCGCATTGACGTACGCTGTTACGTGCTGCCAAGTAGCAGCAGCAGCAGCAGCAGCAGCAGCAGCAGCAGCAGCAGCAGCAGCAGCAGCAGCAGCAGCAGCAGCAGCAGCAGCGCATCTTTTCGCTTTATCATCGCGTGAAACGCTTTCACGTAATTGTGTGAGGAAGCCCTCGACGTTGACGCAACGCGTCTATTCGCATCTTCGTTCATTTTCTCTCTTCACTAACGAGAAAGCTACGGCGCGACGTCCGTTTTCCGCACCGCTTATTGAAATGTAGATGTAGACAGGCTGCGATGCTGGGAACAGGGCTGAAAACAGAAAGAGCCGTTTCGCGGAAAGAAAATGGACGACAGGCGCGTTTTTGTCCCCGCGTTTTCAACGTGCACAACGTCTACACGACTGCAAGTACAGGTGACACACCATTGGTCGACATTGCGGAAGAGCGACTGCGGTGCGATCCAGAAAACGGATAAAAGGGCGGAAAGAATTAATGATGGTGCCGACTATTCCCGAACATCGCCCTTTTTCGCTTTGTTTCTTGTTATCGTTTGCATTCCAGCATGATTCTATTATCTTGTTATCTTGAAGGAATGTATTATCTGTAAATGAGAATTATCGGCAATGTTAACACTTCGAGATGTTGATAGAAAATAATGGAGATTAATCAGCATCGCAGTCTCTCTCGAGACTATCATTGAGAGATTGCGTTCAATGAGATTTTTCTTGCACTCGATCTTCGTCGAACACGTTGTGTAAAATGTTACATTTGTAAATATCACTGAATTGTCGCTACGATTTTAATAGAAGTATCCATTTTTTACACAGGATATTGTTGAAACAGCTTTTTAATTACGAAGTCTTTTCGAATTAACTCTTAGAGAAGTCATAATACCTTATTTATTAATACCTCTTTGTTTTCATTTTCATTTATTTTTACGTTATCTATTTGTCAGAGCCGTATTACAATTTTTTTTTCCACGCCTATTTGTTCGATACCGTGTCGAGAGAAATCTCGGGGAGTTTCTACGTTGACAAATGAATTACGATAAATGAGTTACGGAATCCCGGCGACTTTAAGCGGAAGGAAGACACAGCTCTGGAAAAAGAGGCGAGAAAAAGTATGTTGAAATGGCAAAACGAAATTAAACAGTTTTACATGGTCAACTTGCAGTCTCTGTTTTACACTTTTTTCTATTTTCAAATTATATTACATAATAAAATTATAATGATGAAATTAGTTCTCTGTATTTGATTTTCATTTTATTGATATACCTACATTTTTTAACGAAGTAAACAAAATAATTCGCGTAGAGTTATAATAATACTGATATAATATTGCGTTATTTGCATTCGTTAATTGCAAAAAGTTTGTATTAGAAATTAAGTAAATTTATTAAGTAAATCTCAAATATAGTGATTGTACGAGAGTATGTTACGTGGAAATAACAGATTGATTAATTAGGCATATGTACTTCGCGATCGATTAATTTACTTACCTTTAATTTGAGCCGATGGGTTTGATTGGAGGTTGAATTGATATTGCGATCGATAAGTCCTAGGCATTTTCTGTCTATTTGAACAATCGAAGGGAAGGAAATGGCAGGAAGCTTAATAGAGGTGTTCTCTCATCAATCTCATGCTGCGAGAAAACACGCAGACTACCTTTTTCCTTTCGATTTTGGGGGATAGCGCCTCATTCATCGCATCGCAAGGCAACGACAAATTACTTTTACTGCAAGTTTTCCAATCAAACGAGAATATTCATCACTTTAAATAAATTATTTATTTAATAAATGTAGTATTTCTTTCAACAAATATTGCAACACATTTTTTTTTTATTTGTGTAAAAGATAAATTGTACAGCTATTGTATATATATTTAATTTACAAAAATGAAATAAATTTATGTCTAATTGAACGTGTAATTAAAGCGTAATAATTTCATTCAAATGCAATATTTGTGAATTTCTCAGTCCATCGAATCACATTACGTTCTTACAATCACAAACATATTAGATTAAACGTTTCGCTCTCAATTTACGGTGTAATATAGTCGGTCATTTTACTCTTTACTGATGCTCTCTCCCGGGAAACTTCAAATCACGCGTATCTATATACCAGTTCCATTCTCTTCGGTGAGAAGATTGCCAACCGTTAAACTAGATGGGGATAAATTCGAAAAGCTTGGCGTTACGCGTTGAAGAGTTCTCTCGCTTTTCTCCGTTCGTTTCGCTCATCCTTGGGAAAGTCGTCAAAGACGCGGCCGATTTTCCAGCCGCATTCTCGTTGGTCGGATGAGAGAAGAATTGTCGGCGACAAAAGGAAATCTCGCTTGCGGGTAAGCGTTCGGAGATGAGATCGTACTGTTTGGAAACATGATTAAAACGAGCAGCTGGCTCAGCTTTCCAAATTGAATTACAAAGTTCGAAAAAACGTGTGCAGAATGATTACACAAATCTAAATAACGCCGTTATCAATTTAATTCGCTGAAGGGCAACGAAAGTCGTTCTTGAATTGCAAATTACAAGTCTTGTACTCGAGTTGAAGCAAAACTCAAGAGACCGTTGCCGTAAATCGCGACTTTCGAGTCAAGACGGTTTCCAGGCGCAGTGCTTTTTTAATTCGAGGTTGAAGGGTTGATGCGCTCCCTTATATTTTCCGCGCGATGCCGACGATGCTCGTGAAACGTTTAACATTTAAACTGAATACGCAAAGTTATGAGATGAAAATGTTCGCTCTTTCATAAATACGGTGGAAACTTTTGACATATTTAATACACATTTTCTTCTTAAACTTCGTAGTACTTCGTGATGTTTCTCATGTATTTCTCTTCTTTAGTTTTCAAAAAAACGAATTCATAGAATTCAATGTTTAACTTAATAATAAAAATCCAATTGTTTCTTAATTATATATTTGGAAACTCTTCTGAAAATAAAATAATGTATTCATATGTAGAAAAAGCACTTGTTGCTCTTGATATTGATTTACTAAAAGTGAACAACACATATTTTCGATTATTAAATCTTTCTTGATTAGAATTAAATGAGATGATGAATTCAATTAGAAATGTATACAGAAAGATTTTTTTACAATCATTTGCATTATCATAGATATTCCAGCAATTACGAAAGTTATAACGATCGTTGCAACTCAGTCGTAAATAATTGCTAACGCGCAAAAACGTTGAAAGGAAAAACGTTGAAAAAGTTGCTTCTAAAAAAGTTCGCGTAAAAAGTTTATCTGTTATAGAACCGACCGCGACGTTGCAAGCGAATCTAACCGAGGCAATGATAAATTTTTACTTTTGCAAAACAGGAGATTGTAATTCCCACTATGATATTTTTAACTTCTCAGGCGCAGTGTTTAATTAACTACGACGAAAAAATACGCTGGCTTTTTACCGCACATTTGGGTCGACTCCGCAATCTAATGTTTTTGTATCAGTAAGTATTCAGTAAGAATAGTTTCAAGAAACTTGTGGACAATACTACTTTTAATTAATTAAATAGGATATATACGTTTTAATATAATAAAACAAAGTTGTTTCGTTACAAATGAATTGCAGAATACGATAATGTACAACTTGATTTTATTTATAATTTTATTTTATAGCTATATATAGGAAATGGCATTTATATTTAACAAACTCGTTCCACAATTGATTCATTCCGTGAGGAATCTTAATTCATTTAGGGCGATTATACTGGACGACGACAAATAGATTCATTATGCTAGAAAAGTCCTCGGAGTGAAGTCCTACGAGAGAAACCTACTAGATGAAGAGGTACATGACGGATTGTACATTGCGCTTATATACTTTCATTTACGTGAAGTGCCACTTTTGGTTGCTTTTATTTGTATGGTTTGCGTTTTTTTATTTTTTGCGTTGCTTGTGCGTACGCGAACGTATATTTGTTAATCTCTTCTGTGCTAACATCCATCTCTATGCAATCTGCTTTGCCACCGCCTGATTCTACGCGATTTTGCGAACTACGAGGAAACTCGTCTCATGTCACTGTGCTTGCGGAAGTTGTGTGTACCATCCGAAAACAATAATCGGGTCGGCTTGCAAATCAGGTCGATCTATCTCAGGGACCTGAATCGATTGATAATTTCATCGGATAACGATCGTACTGGCTGACGTCAGACATGGCATGCAAGGTCAATGTGCAGTTAACCCGTTGCAGCAGAAACGGGATTTAAAGTGGATGATGTAGGCTAACGAATTTATACTTTCCAAATGTCAGAGGTGGTCAAATGCAGTCGAAGGAACAGACAAGGCTGAAAAACGAAAAGGATAATCTCAAGTGTTCGCAGTACTTACTTGCTTATGTGAATCACAAATAGTTTCATTAACCTGATGCTTTGCACATGTTTATATAAAGAAAAAAATATTTTGAAAACAAAAATTACTCTGAAATCTGTAAATAATCAATGAAGTGTTGGATTATGTATATATTGTATATGGATGTGTGATAATAAAATACAGGTGTCTCACAATTATCGAATTTTCTTTTAAGATCATATTCTTGAGGTAATTTTGAGACGAAAATTCTAATTCAAAAATGTCGAGGCTACAATAATTTTTGAATTTTTTTTTGAATTGATTAAAGATAGTATATAATTCGAAAACTATTATAGCCTCGATATTTTCGTATTAGGATTTTCGTTTTAGAATGTTCAAAAGAATCCAGAAATAATAATAGAGACTCTAAAAGTAAAATGGTTTTTTACTTATAAGCATTTAAAGTTAGCTTATAATTCAAAAAATTATTGTAGCCTCAAGGATATGTCCTTAAGAGGAAATTCGATAGTTGTGAGTATATATTTTCACATAAATTTTATACTCACGTTTATATTCACATTATGTAAATAATTAAATACGTATATTCACATTATACGGTCCTAATAAATTGTGTGTTACATTGAATGTATATTGTAACACAATTAATCATTAAAGGATTAATTTTTTAACTGAAAGTGTGGGTAATTTGTTATGCAGATATATACAGATTCCGCGGCATAATAGAAAATTTTGTGGTTATCGAATTAGTACCCTTTGAATAATAACCTGATATCTGAGATAACCATTTCAAAGCATTCTTGAAGATAGTTGGACATTTGGGATGCGCATTCCTCTATTCAAGATCGCAGTAACTACTCCGCATCACCTAGTTTCCAGTTCGTTTACCTATACTACTTAGGAGACCTCAAATCACCATTTTCTTTCAAAGATTATATATATCGAAAATTTATCGAAACATCGGTCGTACTGTGCGTTTTGATTTTGTGCAATTTTATTAAAAAATAAATGAAATAATTAATAATTTACACACACACGCGCACATTAGTGCATTAATTATATTTATTTTGATAGAATTTATTTGCGATACAAACTATAGAAATCTTCGATGGATGAATTTTAGAACAATTTACATGTTAGAGCTGTTATAGATAGTCCAAAATCTTTTTACAGGAGAAAGGGATGTGTGTATGTGTTTGTGCACATCGTATGTACTTATGTGTGTGCGCGACATTTACCCGGCGTGCATCGAGGCCGTTTACTTTGACGTCGTTGGCGAAGTGCTAGGGTTACCAAACTGCAAAGCAAAGGGTGTGCCGTCACGTCGGACGTAAATTAGTAACTCGAGTGTGCATCTCGGTGGCAGAGCCTGAGAGAAACGGGTCCAACGTTAACGGATTAACTGGTTGCAGCTGTAGCAGGCTGTTGTGGTAGTTGTCATCGGCCGTTGCTAGCAACAGCAGCAACAATAGCAGGGAAGTCGAAAAGACAAAGAGGAGGACCGAAGACGAGATGCAAACGTTCCTCAGTTTTTCGTCTCTTGGCCAATTCTTTGCTGTCTCTCGAGTACGACTCGCGTCATTTGTTTTTGCGTCAGCTTGAGCATAAAGGCCACGACAGGTAGAAGAGGCAGGATAAGATATAAAGAGCTGGCGAGATAAGTACGAGTCACATTGATGGCAACCAAGAGGCACGAGTTTGTATTTTTATCTTATACTTATTCCGAGCCTTTGGCATATCAGTTTCGAAAAAAAAAAAAAAAAAAAAAAAAATCACAATTGCTGCCAACAAGTTGTCTTTTATTCTCGTCGCGCAAAATATGAAAATACATTCTTGCCGCGATTCTGGTCGGAGTGAACCATGAATTATTAAACAGATGCTATCCGAGTTTTTGCTTAGCTAGTTTCTTTGTAACGTCGTTCTTATATAAACGCTGAGTGTTGATATCTCTGAAAGCAGTACGTACCACGTACGTTGGCGATTTAATAAGAACACATGTCGTGCTGTGTCACGGCCGTCGTTGATATTACGCGGTACGAATCAATTTTAAGATTAATGCGACAATGACGCATGGTTTGCAATACAGAAATTTCCCAAATGATGAAATCGATGGCGAGAGTGAGAAAAAAAGAACAGAAACGAAAAAGAAAAAGAGAGAGAGAGAGGGCGCCGAGCCTGAAAATAAATTTTCATCGAGCTCCGGGTAGAGAACTTTTCCAATAATAACAGAAATATAAATTACGAGGGTGAAGCGATAACGAAGGAGAAAATACATCGGGGGCGCGTAATGAAAAACGAGAATACGATTGAATGGAATAAATAAACAAGTACGGCCGCGATTGCCCGGCATGGAAATGCCAAATTAGTACAACGATTAGTATTGCGCCGGCGGTGCAACGCCGTGGCAGAAAAGAAGAAGGTTGGAGGAGCCAGCAGGCATTCGTGCGGACGGTGCAGCCGAATACACCAACCTAGAAAAGCGTATCGGGATAAGGCTGTCGTGACGTAGAACGCGTGAGAGAACTGACAGCGAGCAGGCTCTCGTACCGAGGATATTGCATTAGCCCTCCTCCCTGGACTCAGCCCGCTAACTCTTGCATACCAAATGAACTTATTGTTGGCGCAAGCAAGGCGCGAGCCACCCATTGCATACCGGTCACGCGATTTTGCCAAATAGTAGACCGTCCAATGAAATCGAGCCCTATATTTTCCATTGGTATTGTTTCCGACGATGTAATTATTCTACAACGAATGGTATTTCTTTCCATGTTTTTCGTGTAACAGCGCGTGCACCAACGTAACATAGATTATATGGAAAACATAGATTATGTAGCAATCCTTCAGTTTGGTCACATCATCAATTGTGCTAAATTTTATTTGTATACGTCTAATCGAATATTATGTTGTCTCTTTGGAAACTATGTACATAATTGACAATAATAAAATACTTCGTTGTACAATATTTTTTTTCATTAAAACGTGACTCAGGGATATTGATCAAAGAAAGTATGCAATTTTCGTTATCATAATTCATCTTTTCCTTTTCAAGTGAACTTTCGTTTATTTCGTGCACGCTCGATAATACACAACGATAACGTATAATACTCAATTGAGAATGTGCTTCCTGGAGGAAGATTGTGTCCAAAGTGTGAGCGCGCGATTATTAATACAAAACGAACCTTCGTCAGTCATTCGTCACTGTCGAAGGAGCAACGGGGGGGCAGCAATCAGGACTTCCTCCTCATAGCGCCTGCCCATTTCGTGGGCACCGCACGATGTTATTTTTCGCAGGAAATTACCCACTTTCCTCTCCTCATTCACCATCATCGTTTCACGAGGTATATCGTACCGTCTCGCTGAAATAAATCAGCTGGCGCATCGATCGTATCGCAGCGCGAATCGCGATTCTACCGCGTGGATATTACTTCGTTTCCCAAAACCGTCTCTCTGAAACGAAAGCTAATTTTCGCCTATCCTTTCTTCCACGCCTTATCTTTTACCCTTTAAAGTTAATTTCGCTGGTTACTTCTCAGTCTAGCCATCTCTGATATCTTTAGGGATTTATGCGTGCCCAAGGCGGACTATCTGCTAAAGGACGAACGCTTAAAGTATGGAAGGGTACAGATAAGTCGATCGATCCCGTGGGCAAGGATCCTTGAAAAAAAATAGGGGAACCATGGAGGGATGTAAGGACAGAGAGGAAAGAGCACTTATCCTATCACGTGACTCCCATCCTTTCGAATTGCCCTTGAAAAACGAGTTCATTTTTACGGACATCCGAAATTCGTCTACATTTTCCGAAAGTTTATGAGCCGATCTCGATCGAGGAGTATAAACTACAATTTTTTGTATTAAACCTTATGGAATCTTATGGAACCTTTAATTAAACTTGATATTTTAGCAAATCTTGATCCATGATCCATTCTTATGATAATACAAGTCTTCTCGTAGCTTACATTATACACTATAAATTATGAAAAAATATGAAATTTAAGTTAGATTAATATTTGTATTACTTATAATATTTACTGAAAGATTTAATAATAGATTAGCTGTATGATCTTTTTTATTAGAAGATCTTATTGTATGATCAGTATTGCAAATAAAGTATATCTTTTAGGAGAGAAAAAACATTAATCAAATAGCTTTAATCAAATTTGATCATAAGCTTTTATATTTTCTTTTATGGGAAAATTTGCTCTTCAAATACATGAACTTTATTCATATGAATGTTAAAAATTCTTGATAACGAAAGTTTATTATAATAATTGTGATAGTTTTCAATCTGATTGAAATTCAGAAACAATGTGATAGCAAAATATGTAAAAGAATGAAAAAAAAAACAGATAAATATAAAATCTAAAATATGCTCTTCTCAAAAGGATTTTAAAGCAACTGAACTTTTGAGCGTTAAACCGTGATTTCAAATAGACACAATAAAATCTAACGGATATCGTTCTTTGATCCGAAAAGGATATTAAGGAGATTTTCGCGAACTGTGAAAGTCTATGAGAGAAAGAGAAAGAGGCCTCCGTAGCCCTTTCGGTTAAACGACTTACCGTGGCGTTACTAACCTTTGACCGACGTATATTTCAGTCACGCCGAAAGCCGAAAGCCGAAAGCCGTCGAAAACCGAAAGGCGCATTTTATTCGTTTCTTCTTCGCCGTTTCTCGCCGGCGGCAGTAACGAGGACGGGACTTATCCGACCCCGAAATCTCCGGCGCGAAATTGCGAAAGCCGAACACAAAGAGGCTGCGTGCAACCGGCATCGAGAAGGAGAAGATCGTATCTTCTCGTTTCTGTCATGTCAGCGGCCGAAACGCAAAGAACGAACGGACGACAGACTGGTCGTGACACGAAATGCACTACGAATGCATCATGCACACGGCGTTCTCGCGGTTAAGTCATCGATCTCTCCTCTCGCTGAGTATATAGGTATAGCGGATTGCTCGTTCCAGAGGAAGTGCAGACTCATTCAACGGATCAACCGCAATCAACCGATTTCGACGAGACTTCTGGCATGTGTGTAATGAATGTTAGTAAGGACCACTTTGATAATAACGAATGTCGTTGAAATGGCGGTTCTTATAAAGGTGAAAGTAGTATTAAAGTACTATCTTCGTATACTCTGTGATGTATATTTTAGATCACCCAAAAATGAGCGAGACGTTCGACATAAAACTTTCATGGGTAGAATTAAGGTCCATTAAGATACGTAAACGAAGTTTTGAGAGAATCAGCTTTCTCAAATTTCAGAAGGGAAACTTTTAATTGTGAAAGCAATTCCTTTTCATTCTTTACATTGCGATTATTTTCATCTTCTTCGGCCTTCTTCTCTATAAAAGTATTTTAGAAGACGACTTTTTTTTATTATATTTTGTGTAACTGAATTTTGGATTTCTATCGAAGGTCTGCGTTTGTCTCGCAAGATTCTTCCTTGCAGTTTCACGCGTTAGATGTCTACGTATCTAGAATATCTACGTATCTCACTTTCCTTAACAGCTATAGCAAAGAAATGTCTTCGCCCTGTACATGTACGAACTCTGCTTTTCCGAATTTATACAAAGGACAAGTTTAAACTTTTTCTTTTCTCTCCGACGTATTTCTTTCACATCTGCGGTTTTTCGTTGTGATATCACGTAACTGTAAGAGACTCCGATGTCGCCCGCAGTTACGCATACTTACAATGTTCTTCAATATTCTTCTCGGAATGTTATTTACGATATCTTATAATAGAATCAACAATAAACTCTTATATTGCACATTTACATTTCAGCGATGTATGATGTGAAAATTTTTAGATTAATTTTAAAATTCTTTTGTAACGCGACAACAGTGACAACAAATTACATAATAAAAATACAATTACTTGAAAAATTATGCACTGAAAAAATAGTATAAATATTTGTTTGAATATTTCTAAATACATATTTACAAAATGTAGACATGTATTTATTTGGCGCTAGAACACTTAATTTGACTATCATTTTTTTTATTGAGTAAATTAATATTTATTTACTATAAGCAAATGTTTCCTTAGTATTATTCAAAGAAATATGTATTAAGATTTAATAATTTTTTCCAATATGAATGACGATGTGTGAATTCCAATTGTAACCATTTCACTAACAACACAATTCGCTGAACTTTCAAGATCAACTTGGGACCATACGAATGTAATCTGCAAGAAATTATCTCTATATGCAAACAAACACATTTAGTATGTATGAGACAGCGATGATTCACGTTATGAACATTTGCGTAGTGTGATAGAGTTCCGAGAATATATAGTCATCTCGTAATTAAATACGATGTCTCTGAATATCTAACTTCAAACGTCTCTCTTTACGATGTCTTCGAAACTTCTACTTCGCTCGAGTGTTTATTCTCATGATACAAGAATATCATGTTTATCCCGATATAGAAACAAATATAGAGACGCGACGCGGCGATTATAAATGAATCGTTTAGAAAATAATTCGCTTCCGTGTATAAAACTGTCAGAAATGGAATTTACCGGTGCGCCGACAAAAGTGGATTTGCGCTATCTTCTTATTCCGCTTATCATTCTCTTTATACCTCAGCGCATCGCATACCTCCGAGATTTTCGATTTGGCATCCATCAAGCTCGCTATTTTTCTCTTTCCGTATCTCCAGCACGACGGAACTTCCGCGAACACATGGGACAATACGTGTTTATCTTCGGTCGGGATAATCCGCTGAATAAAATAATCGATTCTCGCCGTGTCTCTGACAAGGATATATCTCTTTTCCTTACTCATTTGGGAATTTATATTAATGTCACTGGTACACATCGTATAACTTGTGACACGGTGCACGGCGGTCCACATAGAAGAACCGACATCTTTTTCACGAGAAGATGCGCACACGTTTGCCTGTCACATATATCAACAAAATTACAGAGCGTTTGCTGTTAGATTATTAATGGGAAGGAGTTAAAAAGATTTATTCGCGACAGGCTGGAAAAGGCAGCGCGCAAAATTTATTTTCAGGAAATTACTATCGCCATTATATTATTTTGAACGAAAGAGAAACGAGTCGTTATCGCTTAGTTTGAAACTTAATTAATGAACTGAATAATGAATATATAAAAACCGAATAGATATCATCTGCGAACAAGTTCCTGGTAATAATATACATATTTTCTTGGAACTCCCTATCTTATTCGATGAATATATTATATGCCATAAAATTAAGAAAAAAAAAAAAGAATTAAAATTATTAAAATTATCTTTTCATGTAGAATGTCTTAGAATTATAGCCCGGGACTCGGATGGTATATTTGAACCTTAACATATCTGCCAACGATAAATTTTCTCTAAATCGGTTGAGGAATATACAAAAGTAACGGTCGTAATTCTCGGGTACTCTGTACGACAGCAAATTGGTGCAAAGTACCATTGATAATAAAGTACACCGAATAGCCCTGGTGCACGTTCAAGCGTTTGGAGAAGAATCCCAAGGTATCCAACACCTCGGGACGGAGATATACGGAGATATCTTTCGGGACGGAGAAGCGCTTTAACGGTGCCGTTCTTCGTCGGACATATCGCCGACCATCCCCGGGAATTCTGGTCCTGACGTTAATCTCAGTGACAATTTTTCTGTTTCAAGGAGCCGTGAACAGTGTCGACGACTGCCCGCAGGACAGCGTGCCGAACGAGAACGGCGCCGGTTGCAAATGTGCGGATTGTCCACCCCACAAGTGCCGACCGGGTCAGCAGGCGGTGCTGGTGAGGGGGTCATTTTCCGGCATCCCCGGTAACTGCTGCCCGCGCCACAACTGCGTTCCCCCAGGTAATAGAATCCATAAAAGGAGCCGTGTTCGCGGTGGAAAATAATGTTTGCCGAGTGTAACCAACGGCCGTGCGCGCGGTAAGATCGGAACTATTGCGGAACCAAGAAAATGATACGACGGTGGTGGTGGTAAATATCGCGCTTTTTCTTTGATTAAATCGGCCCGTTTGAAAAACGTCAGGTCGATGATAATGTTGACTGTAGACAAACCAAGATGAAACTCTCTGTGCACTTTATATAAACAAACACGTATAGCATTTACTGAAGCTAAATAAAATCTTGAAAGTATATAAAATATCCAGTCTCATCGCCCACAACGTTCTGTTTATCGCTCATAAGATTAAAAATACATTTCTCTTTAATACCGATGGTTAGGAAATATAAATACCGTTTATATTAATATATTACGTAATTATATAATATATTATATTAGGTGTTGGAATTAATTCGTAGCGTTTTACAAGTGATGGGAAGTACTTTCATTAATGTATTTTTTAATGCTCATGTGAAATAAATAACATTCTTTCATTAAAAAACGCTACGAATTAATTCCAACACCTAATATAATTGTTATACACAATAATTAATGCGATAAGTATAGAAATAGAATATTATACGTCTTTCTCATTTAACGAGTCCGTAACACAAATTTGTGGTGTTGATTCACACCGGTTTTGCAGATCACCATCGTCGAACCGAGTCGATCTGTCCTGAGGATAGCGTCCTGACGGACGGCATCTGCAAGTGCGTCCCGACGTGTCCGCCACCCAAGTGCCGATCTGGTCAACGGCCGGTCGAAGTGCGGGCGGCCAAGCCCGAGACACCCGGTAGCTGTTGCCCCCTTCATGACTGCAGACCCTCAGGTAATTACGAAAGGTCGTAATCGAAGCTGGCTTCTGTCAGATGACGGGGACAGCGCGCGGGATACGCCGTACATCGGATCGATATCTCAGGAATCTGTGCTTTCCTCTCTCCTGGCTCTTTCTCTTTCTCTCTCGCTGGTCTTGCGCTTCAATATGTCCTCTCTTTCTCTCTTTTCGTCCCTCTTTCTCCCTCTCTGCTTCATCCCCCTCCCTCTCTCTCTCTCTCTTCCTCCCTTCGAATTGCAATCTGACGAGGCAAGCTCGTTTGTTGAGCTTGTAGCCTCAATGTACTTCAGATATCGGCACGAAGAACTTCCTCGATCGTAATCAACGCATTTCCTGTGGACACGAGACGTTCCATTACTGAAAGATAGGAGGAAAGGATGAGAAAGATGTAATGTGTATGTTAAATATGTGACGGGAGTAATGAAATTCAAGAAGAGAAGGAGATTATTACTATGAAGAAGATCTCTCTTTCTCGTCGCTTGAAATTCACCAAGGAGTTCTTATAGAAGTTTTTAACAACTTTGGTGACAAAGTGTATCTTTTAACTCTATGACACAAATTCTGCTTTTCAACTATAAATGCTACGTGTAACATGAAAAGTCATAAACTTTTGCGTAGTTTTTATAAAATCGAGGATTAATTAAGAGGAGTCTTCTAAAAATACCAACTCTACTATTATTTTCTGAAATTCATTCTAGAATCGATCGGCATTATAAATGCTAGTCGCGCAGATTGTAAGCGGAGATAATGCTCAAATGCGATATTTCAGCGAGCGGTGGTTTTTAAGTTACGACGTTTAAAGTTACACTGTCACCGTTCTTGCTACGGAACTTTCGATCTACCTGTTGAATTTTAATGAAGTCATTCTTATCTCGTGAAATCTCTCCCTCCCTCTCTCTCTCTCTCTCTCTCTCTCTCTCTATTTCTTTGTGTTAAAATTTAATAGTACTCCGTGCCTGTTTTAAGATTTAATAATATTATCACCACAGATCATGTACAGTCAGCTACAGATCGTCACACTAGAAACACTTTTATTGCGGACATGAGATTATTCCGTCTTGGTTCTCTGAATGATATCGATTTATTGCACTCAATTATTATACTTTCAATGTACTTTGCCATTTTCGTATTTGAAAATGATCTGATCAATGCGCCACCGATATATCACACTCAATAAATGCTGAGTTTTAAGCAGCTTTTGCGAGTGGAATAATTAAAACATTCGATTGCGTCAAGAAATAAAAAATGAAATACATGGATTACTTAAATATGTACATATAAATATACGTATTTCGATCAATTAAATTAGTTTCGGATATCGCATCTCTTTCGATCGATCGGATTCTCGGCAATTAAATACCATTTTACAATACATCATACGCTAAATTCATTTCAGTTCTGTATTGCACAGGACGATGTTTAAACAGCTTCGCGACAGTTAAACAACGTTCTACCTTGTTAACAATATTCATTAGCCCATAGTCCGCATTATCGGTCACGCGTACATAGTTGATGCCTCGTTTAATTAATACGCTTTCGTCGAAAAGTACACGCGATAATAAATATTGACGTAAACCCTGATACCGCGTTGAGGTAAATAGCGGTACAACCGGATTAAATTATACAGATAGATGTTCTCTCACTCTGATTTTCGCGGCAAAAGTGTATGTTATATATACATGTTAATTACATTTTATTATGTTAATTACAAAAATAATTACTTCGCAACTGATTTAATGCCCTAATCGAAGCTGTTAACAATATTTGCAATTGATTCGTCGTAAACGTTTTTTTACCCGCATAATTATCTTCCGTTCAATTTGCCTGGAATATTAATTCAAGTGTAATTTTTCGTAAAGATTTACGGTATTGAGTTGGATATTCGTTTCGCAGCGTATAGATCTTACAACTCTTCATTTAACACATCTTTCTTTTCGCTCTTCTCGATCCTTCCGTTTCTCCTTTGCTGAGAAAGATTATATCTTTAATATTTTCTACAAAAGCGCTCTTCTATTATCACCTTCAATTTTGGCCGTCGATATCGTCCTCTCGCCGCAGTGCGGATTACAAAGAGTAATGAAACATCCAGAATAATGGAATAGAATAAAAAAAAATGTTTTCCGGGCGTATAAAGGGAACATTCTCTCTTTCATAATTCTTACAAAAGCTCAGGAATTTAGCTTTTTCCAGCGGTGTGAGCTATACGTGAAACAGAGGAGATGTATTACACGAGGGACCACCGACAACCAACCAGCCAGCTAGCGAGCGATGTATTCGATGAAAAAAATTCGTGCAAATTTTTCCCCTTTCAACGCGAACGTATGTCCGTACGTATATCGCGACAAGGAAATAATGGGGAGTTACGAGCTCACTCGCGTCAGCGGAGGCTCTCGAAAATTGTTTTTGCCTCTTTACGTTACTGAGCCGATTTTTCATGGAAATGCGCCACTTTAAAGTTTGGGAGGCGTTATGAATGAACGCTCGTAAATGAGACGGCTGGGGGGTAGAACATAATACACCCGCATCCACGGTCGATCGCTTGACCCACATGCTTCTTTCCATAATGCAGAAAATGAATACGCGCTAAAATCGACGCCTAATACAGTGAGATAATAATCAAGATAATAATCGAGAATTTCTCGATTGGTGATACATAACACACGTGGGCGGAGAGAGAGAGAGAGAGAGAGAGAGAGAGAGAGAGAGAGAGAGAGAGAGAGATCGCAAAAGTATATATACAACTTGTACTTACAATTGTGTTGCGTCACGAGAAAATTGAATTTTTTACAAGATGGAACAATGCACTTGCTTACTTATAATGCACGTGCTATTCTCGACGCGACAAGTTCATCTCTTATCAGTGCCGGCGTCATGGCGACTTAAAACCATCGTGTAGAATTGTCTCATGCAGAAAAGATCAGCACCCAAGGGTTTACTATCCAGTTCGAGCGGTACTTGGCCATGTAAATTTCACGTACAGGCACTCGGTTGTGTAAAGAGAGCGAGGAGAAGAGAAGAGCGCGCATAAATAAAAGCGCTCTAAGCGAAATACGACGCTCGCGTGAATAGCGAAGTCATCGGGAAGCTTAATCGTGCCGTTTTACACGAGAACGCTCGACAGCTTTAATGGCAGCGATACGATCCTCCTCGATCGTCCGTGTAACGAAATAATGCTGTTGATAATCAGATTTTCGCGAGTTATTAACGACAACGACAGGCGTAAGACGATTTTGCGCGCGCGCGTTAAGGGCGCTATGAATATTAAGCGAGATTGCAAATCTTTATGAGATTCTGCAATTTCCGGCGCTTTGATGATTACCGGACGAGCGCTTATCACCACTGGAAAACCGTCGAATAATGACTTGATCGTCGAAGAGAAACGTGGTAAACGCGCGGTCGACTATTATACGTGCTCGTAATCTTATATGCATAATTAACCAGTTACCTTGCTAATAACGCAGCGATTCCTCGTAGGGTTTCAGAGAAATTTGCTCACCAAGATTGAAGGATTTGTTAAAAACGTGATTGGATTTACTCGAGAAGCGAATGAGATCGCGTCAACGATATGTGCAACGATGCTCGGTGCACGTCGAGAAATCCGTCGCGACAATTTTATGCAAGACTTTGCAAACTCCGGAAACACCGAGGCACTCAGTCCCTCAAGTTTCCCTCGTTCGCAAACTACTATATTTGGCGACACTTCCCGGCGGCGGTGCTGAGTTATTTATAAACTGTCTTTAGAAAATATTTCCTATATTTTTTAGCGTAAAATCTCAGTGTGAGGGAATGATGTTGGAACTGCTTAATAGTTCTATCAAAAATATCCTTAAATATTTTTTTATCCGATGTTTAAAAGTGATACTTCAACATACGTGACACTGCGATAAGAAATCTTCTAAATTTTTTACTTGCTCTTCTTTAATGGACTATACTTGCAAATTAAATCCACATAAATTATAATTTTTTATTTTCGTTAGTGTTTCACGAACAAAATTTTTTTACCGCTATTTCTATTGTGCTCTGATTAATCGTTAAAAATAAAAAAAAAATATATATATATATATAAATAATTATATATATATATATATATATATATATATATATAAAATGATTTAAAGCATCAATATATGCTAATTTATCTAACTTCCACTTTATTGGTTTTTTCCTTTCTAGATCCGATTTCTTGGGCGAAAGCCGAAGAGAAACCGCAAAACTGCATTCACGAAGGCGTCTCGAGGAAACTTGGTGAAGAGTGGAAACAGAACGACTGCATTACTTGCGTCTGCAACGAGGATGGAATCGCGTCCTGCCAAACGACCATGTGCAAGTCCTGCGAGAACGCGATACCACCTGATCCGGGCGAATGTTGCCCTCACTGTCCATTGCCGACGAACAGCACCTTTGATCCTGACGAGTCTTGTAAGATGTCCCTGGATGACTGCAAGATGAAATGTTATCACGGCTTCCGAACGGATAAGGAGAACTGTCCGATCTGCGAGTGCGCCGATGATTTGGTAAGAGTATATGGATTAATTATAGATAATTTTGAGATCTAAAAGTGCACACATAAAAGAAGTATTTAGTTTTAAAATACTTTTTATTCTTGCCTCTGATTTTAAACGTTTAAAGATGTTTTAGTTTTTTAAACATTTTTAGTAAACAAAAACATTATGTGTTTGGATTTAAGACATTAAAACGGTTAAAATTGAAATATCTTTTATTATTAAGCGTTTGTTTTGCAAAGATGTTTTAAACGAAAATATTTTGTACTTTTACGGACTGCACTTTTACGGTGTAGTCTTAACTGTTAGATATTATTTTTAATGTCGAAGATGTATAATAAAAGTAGAAAACACATAGAAATATAAAACAGTTAGCTATAAAGAGTTATGTTATTAAAATGATATGTTTTTATATTTGATCTACATTTTTAATTGATAAATCTAAATATAAAAATATACTTTTCGAATTAATAATGTGTAGATATATCTGTGTATATAATATCCAAGATATTACAATACAAACATAAAACCACGCAATCTAGAATACGATACGAAACAAGAACTGCTCTGGGTTGGCTGGCGATGATAATGTAATCTCTTACACAGTATCTCCTCATTCACCACGAAACGTTTCCTATCAACGTTAGCTAAATGCAACCATCCACAACAACGTCCGCCGCGTGCGGATTTTCAGTCGTGACCTAGCTAAGGTAGAGACACAGTTTCTCTTATCTCTAAAACGTAGCCTGCAAACTGTGCCTGCAGCTGAAGAAGCTTTCTTCTCGAAATCATCACGCGCAAGGCGAAGTTCGCGAATAAGAGGAATTCCGGCGGTTTCCTCTCAGCAATGCTGTCTCGGCTTCTATCTTGCAAACTGACGACTCTCGTCTTCTCCAGGAGGTCGACCTTGTACCGGACGTGCTACCGGAAGATTACAAAGTTTGCCCGGAACTGCCGCACTGTGGACTGAACTGCGATCTCGTCAAGGATGAGGACGGCTGTCCTGTGTGCGCCTGTCAGACGCCATCGCGTTATCCTTCGCCAAATGTCACCACCCCGGACACCGCGAACGATAAAAAAATCTGTCCTGAGGTCAAGTGCGACCTTCACTGTGAACTTGTTATGGATGAAAACGACTGCACCTTCTGCGAGTGCAAGCCATCCAGCTGTCCGCCGCTTCTCGGATGCAGGAAGAGGTGTAGCTTCGGTTTCAAGACGAATAAACGCGGCTGTCCCGTGAGTATAACTCCCTTGTATTATTTTACGTGCGGAATAAATGAAAATAGAACAGAATCAGGAGTGAATTAAAATTAAAATAATTGAAATACAAAGAGTATAAGAACAAAAAGCTGCACATTTTGAAATATCGTATGACAATAAACGGTACTGATATATTTCTCCTCCGTAGATATGCCGCTGTCGAGCTTCGTGCATGGATCATTTGAACGAGACGCATCCGGAGGGATCGACTTGGTACCCGAACAGCTGCAACACATGCACTTGCGAGCCTGGTGGACGACTTAATTGCAAAGAAACCATCTGTTCGGTGGCCTGCACTAATCCGTTGCCACCGAAACCAGGCACTTGTTGCCCCATATGTCCGATTACAGTGAGTTTTACATTCCCTTAACCATCCACTTAATACTACGTTATACGATATTATCATTATATACATTTTAATGTTAAATATAACTGCTTTATCTATTATATATTAGAAATATTTACTTAGAAATATTTATTTAGAACGCATGAGTTTTGCTCGAATTGTGAAAAATGGATCATTAATATCTATTGAAAGAAAGTAATCTAAGAATTATCATTATCACATTTGTTTCAGCCGATTAAGGAAAACGACATGATTAATCAAATTACCAGCCGTGGCTGGGGCACAGTTCCGATTACGTTAATCGTCGTACTCGCGCTGCTGTGTCTGCTACTGATAATCCACATCGTGCGCAGCCGATTCCGCGGCCGTTTATCACCCTCGGAAGCCTCGTATGCGTCGTATCCCCCTCAATATTACAAGTGCGTGCCCGTGTATGACACCCCGGTGCATCGGAACGAGAAGATCGTACCTTTGTAAAAGACTGTTATTGATTCCCAAAGAGAGCACGTGTTTGTCGTCGAGCAATATGCAAAAATAAATTTTCGATTTGCTAACTGTTTTATACACGATCGCCGACAAAATTTCTTGAAACTTACGTGACGATTGCGATTATGCGACATCGCTAACTCTTAAACGAATCTTTTATTTGTACATTCAGATTATTAGTTATTTAGAAAAAATACCACAAAATATTCTCCATATTATGGTATAACAAATTTTGAAAATTTCTAAAAAAATTTTTTCTAAAATTATACAAAATTTATTAAGAGTCAAAATTCTATTAAATTCAAACTAAAAAATTCTATTCAATATACTAAATCTCTATTGTTTTTCTGAATGAAAAAGATTCCTTTAAGAGTTAATTATAGCTAATTTGCAACTCGTCGATAATCTTACAAGAAAAAAATCATTGCTAGATATATGTGCTCCTATTAACATCTCGCTAATTCGATGTTAAAGCAAATACTCAGAAGCAAAGAATGTCGCGGAATATTGCGCACGATACTGCATAAGGAAGTCTCTCTTTGGGTGCGGCTGAAAATACTTTGAGTAGATTCAGTATTATTTGTAAGGTGCAGTGAGTGTTGTTGAACTTTGGAAGAACGAAAGAGAAAGGAGAAGCAAGAGAGAACCGCCAATTTGCACCAACCTCGTACTACAATTGCCGAATCCTCTTGAATCCCTTAACTTAATATGACACATTGCGTAAACTGTAAATTATAATATAATTAAAAACGTAGCGTAATTACGATTAATTAATATAAGAGTAAATGTATTAATGTTAACCCATCGTAGGACTCTAACTTAAATGAAAAATCATAAAAGAGAAAATCATAAAATCGTAAGAGAGGTCTACACCGTAGTATTAGTTCCCTTGATCTCTGGACCATCGTTATTATCTCATATTATATTGATGAGTGTTTATACCGAAGTAAAAAGTATTCATTTTTTTTGCGAATATTCAAGTTCGCAATGATTTTTCGAAGCGATTATTGATATCTCTTATTATCAACTAAAAAGATATATTTTATATTTTTTTACATTCTTATATATTGAAAATTCATTCAATGCCTTTCCATTTGTCGCGTATTACTTCAAAATATATTTTTTTGTTTTTACAGGTACTAATTCCTAATTTATCTAAGATTTATTTAAACCGCCTTACTGTGGTGAGAACAAGTTTATAGACTTTAATCGTAGATTAGCTGTTAACAACTGTGTTATTAGACTGTTCCTATATATTATACGTTTTATTTTATTAATATAAATTCTTGTTCTTATATATACTCGTCGCGAGTACAACGTGTAATATTTATATCCGACGAGAATTCCCGATTCAGTTATCATAGGAGTGAAGCTATCGCACCCCGCGACCGCACCACGCAAAGAGAGAAAGAAATACGTGTACATATATCGTAAAAGTTTAGATTAAGGTGAAATTGAATTGACGCGAGGGCTCTCGGTTTCTTCGAAACTCTATCGCGGTACGATCGACCGAGTTTAAGATTTGTGCTTCGACGCGATGCAAGCGACAGGTATCCCGGTGTGCGCGGATCGCGATAATGTTACATAATACACGATTACGTTCCGTAACTTCTCGGTTGCTTGTACATACACGCCCGGAAGTTCGTTCTCCGGCGGCTTGCGAATTCTCGGATGATAAACCCGAATTATTTTCGGATCCTAACTAACAGCACGCTTAGATAGACGCACCTCTCCTGTTCGTATATATTTCACGCTGCGGTGGAATGTGCGGCAACAACAGTGATCGATGATAAGATAAGCGCATAGAATGCTTGTGGCAACAAAGATAAGAAAAGACGGACGGAAAATAAGGAAACAAATTCAAGAGATGAAAAGGGATATAAATAATAAATAATAAAATCAGGCTGATATATGAAGACGAAATAAATATAATTAAAATTCAAGAATTATATCGAAGAAGAAAAGTTACTTCGAACGATGTTTTTTTTTTGCACGTTTCGAACAACTGATCCCACGTCGCCGCTGATGAACCATACATATCCATGTGCTTACACAAACGCACGTAGCTCTCGTCTTCTTCCTCTCTTCCTAATTAAAACACATACATATATTTTTTCAATGTGACTTGTCCTATATATCTCGTATATATAACCGTATAGCCTATATTAAACTTATTTATATCTACATACACGTTGTAATCGTGTAAACACGTGCGCGTATACCATACGTTTATTGTCTATATAAACTGCAGGCTGTATTTCGCACGTGTGTATGTACTTCAGAGACAATATGTACGTAGTATATCGATGAGACAGACCCGGATAGCGTATATACCTGTAAGGATTATTTCTTTCATTGTTATCGTACGCAGGATGTTAACAGTAATAATAACGTCGACAGTAACAATAACAATTAATGATAACAATAGTAGTAATAATTTAGCACACACGCAGTCGGTTCTTGGCGATGATTCCAAGCGGACAATGCATACAATAAAATTTGTGATAAACGGGAATTGGACATTTGTCTGCGCTTTGCAAAAAAAAAAAAAGAAAAAGATTCATGACTTTGTCGAGAAATTTTATAACGTATACGCGCCCACAAAGTATGTGATCTAGTGTTGCGACACCACCGGTCCAACGTATTCGATTTATCTCTGACTTTCAGTTTTAAACCTCTGGGGGAAGTAAATGACGCCATTTAATCAATCGCGCCGGGAAGGAGCGGATTAAACGTAGCTTGCGTTTTTATCGAGCTTGTTGGACAAAAAACGAGGCAAATTGCAGTCGTTTGCGGCGAGAAATTACGAGGAACACAAATATTACATTTGACGTCGATCGATTCCACCGGTACAGAAAATCAGTCATTTAAACGAATTGAAATTCCAAATTGTTATTTGTATCGTTGAAAAACAAAGGTGAAATATCCTTCATAAAAACTGAAACACGTCATATTTATATAGAAAATTTGTAACTTAAGTCATTAAAGTCACGGAATGTACGATGGGAACATATTTTATATCCCGCGCTAGTTATCCAATTATTCGCATAAAAGAAAACGAAGCTTAATGTATAGGGCGTCCTGAAAAAGATATACAGAATAATTATTTAAAAATGCGAATATTTTTAATTATTTTGACAGAGAAGAAATACAGTTCGTTCTTAAGTCTAATGTCAATTTTATTTTTGTAAAATTGTAAAACAATTATTTTATTTCCTTAATTTTTTGCATTAAATATTTCAAATACGCGATCAAATATTGAGAATATTTATTATTATAAGATATATCGATACTTCGTATATTTGATTTTTCGATTAAGAAAAATGATGAAAATGATAAAGTGCTATTCGCATGCGCTTTCTCGTGATTACATCCAAAAGAATATCAGAAATCATTATTGCTATATTATAGAGAATAAATGAAATGAATAAATTTTTTTAATCGAACGTTATGACCGGTTTTTGAATGCAGTTACGAACAAATCGAGTAGTTGTACTTGTGCGCTCTTTGTACAAATACCCCGTAACGTGATCATATCAATGTAACTTAGACTTATAACACATACGTACATTATACAGCTATACATACTGGACGCGCAATATTAAGAAGCAGCTCTTGTATGTTAAATAAACCGAGATTAAATAAAATTGTTGATATGTGATGTTGTAATCGGAAATTCGATACAAAATATGAGACTTTCATAATTTTTTTCTTTTTTTCTTTGGCGAACGCCATTAGAATTATGTACATCGCCGTATCATTAATAAAAATAAATATAATACGGCTTTCTTATCAAATATATATTTCGTTTATTTATCCATTTCTAATTTATCGCAAATTTTTTTATATTAAAAAAAAGATATTAAAATATTATTGACGAGATAATATTAAGATCTTTAATAATATTCGGTTGATATAAATCTTTTTCCTCTCTTTATCTTTCTTTTAAGAATTGAAAATACTTTAATAAAACAACATTTTTGTAATAATTATTTTTACTATATGGGTATTGCTCTCTGGCGTTATCTAGGAGAAGCCCTTTGTATTTATCTTACAATTTCTCCCAATTTCATTTCTAGCAGATTGCGAATCTGCCAACTGTACGTACAAACATACTCATTGAAGATACCTACTATTTCGACTGTTAATACATTTCTAATATATTCTCTCGTATTTTTCATATATATTATATTTAATTTAACAGAATATATATATGAACAAAACGTAAAATCATTTAATATCTATTAAAGTGTTATTTGACATTGTAAATTAAAACAGTTATACAAAAATATTTAAAGCAATGTAATTTAGAAAAAAACTTATCCCAGATTTAAAAAAAAATTGAGGTTTAAAGAAAATGCGCAATGTTTGGAGGAATATGTATTTTACATAAAGCATCTATAATATACTTATGTATATATGTAAATTGATAATGATATAGCTTTTTGTGTGCATTTCTTATAAAATAAAGTAGGAAGTATGAAGAACAGCGTACGGTTTCGTACGATTTATGTCTAAATGTGCATGTGTGTGCGTGTATGCATATACATGTGTGTATGCACGTATGTATGTATGAACGTAGGTCTATTTAAAACCCAGTAATCCATAGTACATTGTTATTTTTAGCAATATATACATTACATACATAATTCATATAATACCTATATACAATTAAAAACTGGAAAAAGAAAACTATAGTCAGCATAATTTTTCCCAGCTGCGCTACAAGCTAATAATTGCTTTGTTTTTCCCATTTTTTACCATGCATCATAATTCGCCAGAAGCTTCATTATAAACAAATTCTGTGATTTTTATCGCAATAATTTACAATAGCACATAATATTACATCGTATACGACGTTAAAAAATATCATACATCTAACAAAATAAGTATTTTTCTTACATTCACTACAGGTTTTCACTCGCATATCTTATAAGAAATATAGGACATTATATTAAAACAAATCAAAACGATTCCCTGAAACTGCAAAACTTCGAAATTAGACATTGATATTTTATGATTAATTATTATATAGTTTGCATTGAGAGAAAGCCATTAATCTGCGACTAACGCAAGAAAAAAATATATTAAAAACAATTAGCTTTATTAAAGTTCTTACAATTGTGTCTTTGGATTTATAAGCAAAAAAATTAATTTTATATTTTAATTTCATTTTTAATTTTATTATTTTGTAAATTTTTCCATATGAAATGTTCAAATATAATGAATAAACCAAATAGTGATATTTCCGTAAGAAAAATTTCGGTACTAAAAACTGGAGCACACTTTGAAGAAAAGTGCGCGAGATACAACTAGTTTTTCAACTCCACTGTCAAATCTTTTATATTTATATTTTCGTCTTCACATTAACTTGTTCTACGACTTCGTGATAAGCATTCAGTTGCATTTAGAAATTTGCATATAAAATGGTCTTATTACATAGGTTTCACGGTAATTTTTATTCAAAAAGATATATTAGAACTGATACTAAAAGTGAGAAAGATGATAGATAATATAAACATTGATTTACATTTCATTTCACAGCTATGATTGTATAATTATTATATTGTTAATATTACAAAATTATTAATAACTAATAGATCAAAATTATCGTATTAATGAAAATTAATAAAAATTTCAGATCTCTCATTTTACATACCATGGTATATTTAATATAAATTATTTATTGTTTCTTGTTTTATCACATGTACGTATAAAATGTACATGCAAATATATATAAATTGATTGAAAAGATTATTCAAAAAATCACCGTGTAAACCATCTTTTAAAAAATTGATTTAATATCAGCGTTTCTTAAAACTCTCCAATGGAAAAAGATATTCACCTTTAAATGTAGCATCAGACTATCTCGAGAAAAAAATGTTTCATATATATAATTATATATAATTATATAAAATTAAATATAATTATATAAAAAATTGATGAAACATATTTCATATACAAATCCATATATAATTATATATAAAATATGTTCATTTATATAATATTTTTTTCCCGGGATCGTTTACATAAAACGCGTAAAAACAATTTTCTTTTTAGTAAACACTTTTTGAGGGTAAGGAATTAAAAACGATTGTACCTCCTCCTTTGTAAAACAACAATTTTATCAATATCCATTTTATCAATGTCGTTCTTTATTGCGTGTGATTAAAATCGAGACGAGAGAAGAAGCAGAAGGATCAGGCGAAGGCGTGTATACGAGCTACCACGTCGTCGTTACCGTGAAGACTTTGATTACTTCGGTCGTCCTCATAATCCGTTAGTCACATGGAAGGCGGGGGCAGCATAATCTCGTAGCCGGCTGGTACGCTCTGCTGATGATGGTGATGATGATGAGAGCTGGACATCATCTGATGATGAGTCTGTTGGTAATACTGGTGGTGCATACTGGAATGGCTGGAGTAATAAACTGAGCTCTGCTCCACATCTTTACCTTACGAATTAAAAATATTGAAAATTAGAATGCTAAAAATAAAAAACAGGATAGTTTAAATTCAGGAATTCGTTATTATATTAACATTATCAATTGCAAATGATATTATGCAAAATTATAAAATATAATTATCTTTTTTTTATATATCTCTGTAGATTAGATGAAGGTAAAAAATTAGGAATTAAGAAATTAAGTTTTCAATATCTTAAGTTGATATTATATTATGCAAAATTAAATTCAAAATATGTAAACACATAAATTTTTATATAAGCGTTCAAGATTTCCCCATTTAGTATTCTCTGAATATTTAATAATTTACCTGTGTCGTACACACTGCGTCCATATAAAGCCTTAACGTCGTTCATAGGACTCAATCCGCCATTATGGGAATGTGAGGTATGAACGGACGATGGGGTAACAGGAGTGGCATAGCCATGATGAGGACCCATGGGACTCATGCCCATCGGGCTGCATGGATTCATAGTGACTGGTGACATACCCATAGTTGATAGAGGTGACATTGCGAGACTCGGACTATCGGAATCGATACTCTGCAAAGATTGGATACTACCGCCGTTGCTCACTGAACTGCTAATTGTACTGTTAGTCGTGCCTTGACAATTTAGTGGTAGCATATCCCTGTAAATAAATTATGTTTCATAATGTTAAAAGATATTTGACAAAAAAATATTTTGTTTTGCACATATCATATAAACTCTTAGTCAAATAAATTTATCTTGTAATTTGTCTTATAATTCACAAATATATAAATTAATATCAGATTGATGTTTAAATATCCAACTTAATTGTAGCCCAGATAGTAAATTCGTAAAGTATTCTTCAAGTTTTCTGAATTGTAATTCCTTAGGAATTTATACGAGAACACAATAAGAATACCTTAAAAAGTTTCATGCATCATGTTTCGAATTTCTGAAAACTTCTTAAGGACGTTCTCCGAAAAAGTCCATTTTCTTTAGATTTTTCTGAAACTTGCGGAATAAGCGCTTTAATGACGTTAACATATATACAAATTTTAAAGTCTCGAACATATGTGCTTTAAAACTCAATACTCGGTGCGGAATTAAAAATCGAAATATTCCACTTCAAAGTCGAAGCGTTTTAAATACACACACGCATACACGCACGCACGCACATGTAATATATATATATATATATATATATATATATATATATATATGGTAAATAAAGTTTTTCTCAACAATTTTTTGACTCTTCCAATTCTAGAATTGGAAAGAGATAATAAATAAGTTGAATCTCGGCTAAGAGTTAACTGTGAGTTGTGAAATTAGGCCTAAATCTCAGAATTTGTTCGTGTTGTATCCCTAGCAAGCTGACATGAAAATAACGTTAAAAATTTGACGACAAAATGACGTAGCTTGCTACCTGAGATGTTCCATGTATGCATGAACATGTTATTAGCTCTCGCAGCCAGCCTGGTCATAAACTAGTTCCAAAATAGATAATAGGTTTCAAAAAATAAGGAAATCAACATGAAAAAGCTTGACAGCTTAATAAAAATTAAAGATGCTGCACCCCAGCTGAGACGAAACACATCTGTTCTGGTATTCGCTCAGTAGAACTTGTGTCTGGCATGCTTACGTGTACTTGCAATTCTTCATTTCTCAGAGTATTCAAAGTACTAAATCGCGAAGTATTCATTGTAATGAATTTCTGAAGAATACTTCAAGATAAATTAATTGTGGTTAATTCTTCAAGAATTCTTCAAATATTTATTTTTCTAATTCTGTATGTCTTCTTCAAAATGAATTCTCTATGAACTCCAATTTACCTCCTATCTAGGTAGAAATTTGTTTCTAGTTTTTATATAAATTATTGAAAATTTTAAGATGTATATATGAAGCTGCAAAACGGTTTTTTTTTAATGAAGGAATGATAATTTTTAATACATTTAATACTACTTATATCGTTCGGTGATTGACATTACAGATCAATAAAAATGCATAATTAGTAAAAAATAACATTTGTAATTTTGTAAATATAATCAATATTAAAATAATAATCTAAAATAATAAACATACTATGTAGAGTTGGGAAATAATGCGTTACTTGTAACGCGATTATCGTTACTTTTTTTCTGTCTGTGAAAGACGGTAATTGTTATAATACATTCTTACAGTAACGGATTCAGCTTCACGGATTCTGTTACTTTTTTTATTACTTTAATATTCTCTATTATCTTTATATCTATTCGATAAATCGCATTATTTTTGATTAAATAAAAATATTTTATTTAAGTAGGAATTTAAGTATTGAAAAATATTTTGTACTTAACATCTTAAGCTGCATTTCGGTAGTCACTGCCAATACTGAAAATAGTATATGTTTATATAATTATAAATTTTCACAAAATACAACTATACTAGCAGTAAATATTGAAATGCATTATATATAATAATATCGTTGATGATAATGTTCAATAATTTATTTGTGTAAAAACATTGTTTAATTTCAATTTTTAATAAAATTTATGAATTACAACCTTTGGGAATCTAAAGTTCTAAAGAAAAATATTAAAGTAAAAATATTAACATAAAGAATTATAGAAGATTTATTAGATAAGTTTGATATAAACGGAAGCTTCCTACTATATAGAAACTTGCTTAGAGTTTTAAAAATAGTTTTAATTATTACATTTAATATTAATTAATGTGTGTATGTGTCCTGTGTGTGTGTGTGTGTGTGTGTGTGTGTGTATCTTTAAAATTTAATATCTTGTTTTAATATTAAATTTTATTTAATATTAAAATTTAATTTACTTATTTAAAATTTACTTATTTAAAATTTTATTTATTAAAACAAAAGAAAAAGAAATGAAAAAAGTAACGAATCATTACTTTCCAACAATAAGTAACAGTGACGAGTAATTGTCTGTGACTAAATCGTTAAAAAGATGCGGGGAGGGGGGAACAAAAGCTCGTTAAGGAGATTTTCAGCAGGAAAATCAGTGGTCAACCATATGTAAATGAAATTAATTATTTTAAAAGAAAAGAAACCCAAATAATAATATGTGACAAAAAATAAATACACAATAGTTGACCCTCATAATGAAATGACCCTCCATAAATCTTTTTTTATGGCTATATAAAAACATTCTGGATTTTCGAACGTACATGTGGATATTGATGAATGCTTTCTAACAAGCGACTCAGTACAACACAATGATCATCTTATTTTTGACGAACAATAAGGATGTAATAATATAATATGTGTGTTTCCTATTGAAAGGCATCCATTGTCTTAAGAGCGTAAAAAAGGCAGAAAACAGGTAGAAAAAAATTATTGACTTTCAAATGACTTTTAAAAAAGCTAGGATCAATGTATACACAATGTCTCTTTTTGATACATTGAATGTTTTCCATTTGATGACAAGTCGACACAATTAAGTGTTGTTCTAACTTTTGTCACTCACTGTATGTCAACAAGAATAGAACGACACTTGTGTCATCAAATGGGAAGCAGCCTATTGTTCGTGAATAGACCCTAAACTGAGTTAAAAAGTCCTGTATCATTTTACAATTTTCGGAATTCTTTGTTTTCTTTTTAGTTACTCAATAAGCAGAATGTTTAAAATCGATGCATAAAACAATTTTAAGATATCTTTAAATTAATCATATATTGAGGAAAGGCATCAAAGAATGAATCAATTGAAATAAAATAAAGCGAGCATTGACGAATTTAAACATTTGTAACTGTTACGAACGAATAATAAAAAAAGAGAAAATTTAATTGTTTTGCATCATTCTTATTATACTAAATTTGCGCGAAACAAGCAAAATTTTTTAAAATCAAATACGAAAAGATATACTATTTAAATTATTATCAGCATTACATTGAAAAAGTATTATGTAAATATTTAATTCAGAAAGCATTTTATTTAAAATTATATCAGCAAAAGAGAATACCATATCGGCATAACATCTTACAATAAATTTACACTTTTTATTTCTGGCAAACCCATTCAATACTGTTTCTTTAATAATCTCTATATACATGTAACAACGTAAATTCCAAAAGTCCCTCTTTATTCATACGATCTCTTAATCAGATTTTTAAATGCCAAAGGGTTGAAAAACTTTGTTCAACAGAAACGGCACTTTATTCGGCAGACACAATAATATTTTAAGTAGTGTCTTGCAATTAGTACTAGACTTATTAGACTTTCGCATAACATTGCATTGGCTGCATAACACAATATCTATAATAGAACAATAAGCCGTAAGAATCTATAAGTTTCTTAAATTAATAAAATATTTTTGGAATATCAAAATTATGATTATGCATTTTAAAAATATTAAAAATATTAAAAATATATATAATATTTTACTACAAAACATTTAAAAAAAAAGAAGATTCCAAGGGGTGCGTTCCAAAATTCGACTCTGTCAAGTGTTCCCAAGTATCATTTTATCTTTTTATTGTTCACCGAATGTTGAACAAGAATAAAAAATACTCGTAGTTGAGTTATAGAGTCGAGTTTTGGAATGCACTCAAGGAAGGGCCATGGTCCTCATGGCTTCTCTCTTGAATTCGCCAGTGAATGTGAACCACAAAATGTTCGGGTGTCAAGGTACACATATATTAAATCTTAAGATACAGATGTTTCGATTCTAAGGATTGAATCCTCTTCAATGTAAAATACAATTAATCGTTGCCTCGAACGTCACATGAATCATTTGTGTCCATGTCATTTCTAATAGTTCTTATTTTCTGGTGCAGAAAATAATTTTCATAATTTTTCTAAATTTTTTTTTCAATGTCTATATAGCAGTAATTTAGTAAACACCTTAAAGAACATGTGTGAATTTTTATAGAATTTTTCAAGCATTTTAAGTCTTAAAATCGGACATATATATGCCGTTTAAAGGTGCTGAAAATAAGTGTGCCATTCCAGAGTTAATCGTGTACTCCAATAATTAATTATGAAATCAAAACTGTTATCAATAGAGAGAACATCGTTAAACTATTGTCCAGTATAAAATCTTGAAAACATCCTCTCTATTATTCTTTAAATTTTATTATGATTAAATGTATTTCCACTTCATAAACAACTTGCGTTTGATTGAACTCCTTTGGTCTTGATTGATTTTATTTAGATTTGAATCAAAGCCTTTTAATATTTAACATTTTAAGTTAAATTATTGCATTTTATCTTTATCGTCTCTATAGTATTTCGCTGAATATTCAAACTCCGAGTTTAGAATTTTTATTTTGAACTCAGATTAACGATATGCCATTACATTATTACATCAAAATATGAATATAATAAATTCTGCAAGATGTAAATTCGTGAGAGAATAATAAATAAATAAAAATTAAAATATCTTTAAGAAACCTTTAAGAAATCTTTAAAATATCTTTAAGAGTTCTTTAAGAAACCTTTAAGAAAACTTTAAAATATTTCATAAAGAGTTCTAAATTCTAAATCTTGAAGTTGTCTTATGCATCGATTTTATCTGTTTATTCGACAATCTTTAGAAATTAACATCTCATATCTTAACTATTACGAAAATGATAGAGGACTTTTCGACTCAACTAGTCTATCTGCCCACAAACAGAGTATCAAAAAGTTTAAAATACTCTATATACATTCAGGCGAAACATATACATATATGTTTTCTTTTTGAAAATTTTTGTCTCCTTATACGAAGATTTTTAAATTCAACAGAAGGAGAAGCACAAAGGTCCCGATACGGAGGTCCCACTTATTCTATTGGGTATTGTTCTACGGTGTTGCCGCCGTGAAAATAAACCGCGAAAGCTATATGTGAGAGCGCATATTCATGTGAGACATACACATAGTCCATGTACGTGATGTGCGTTGACCGCTCCGCCCATGGTTTGGTTGTGCACGGAACACTCTCTCCCTATACCGTGTTCTCTGTCTAACGCGAACGTCGGACCGTGCATTTTTATAGTCTTGCCTCAAGGTCCGGATTTAAAGGAATACGCCCTACATGTACCCCAACGTTCCACGTCTTGGGGTCCCTTTCTCCGTCCTGACGAATGAGAGTCTAGACTATGGGATGGATGGAAGAGAGGGAAATTTTAGGACTTGTTTAGAGAGTTTGCCGATAATATTTCGAGGAGATTATTAACGTCGCCTACGTTACGAAGTAATAGACGAGCGTATAACTCGGAAGACTTGAACATTTTGATTAATCTTACTTAATCTCATTTCTAAGTGATTTATAGAAAAGTTTTAGGAATGTATAAGTATAAAAGATCAAATCGTGCGCGAATTCCGTGGACAAAGCAATTTTGTATTAAATTAATTAATATTAACTTAAAAACTCAATATTAAACTGTGTTTATGGTAAATGAGCATGAGAGAAAATTGAATCAATAACGAAGATATAGGCTGTGTTCCAAAATTCACTGTCAGTGCTGAAAATGTGTAATATACGTTACGTAAATTATAGATTTTTAGTGAATTTTGAAACACAGCCATAATCGTATTTAGTGCTAACTGTGATGTGTTTTTCCACAGTTCTTGGTAGCAACTATTCTTCGATCTAACGAGGAAGAAGGCGCGTCCTCGTTCTTGCGCGGCACACGCGAAGATAAATCGAGGTAGCGGCGAAGGGCCGGCCGTGGCCTTTATGTAGTAAACTATTGGTAGTGCGAACAGCTCAATGGTGAAACGGGAGATGTAACCGAAGCTGCGTCATAAAACGGTAATGGGGCGTCGCGTTTCCTTTTCCTAGGGCCTTTGGCGAGAGGCAGGAGAACGTTAAGGACGAGAAAAGGGGAGGAAGTTCAACTTGGTCTTCTGCCACCAAGAAAAGAATTGTTTTCTTGAAAGCAAGGAAGAGGAGAGCTGAATGTCGAGAATATTATCAAACGATCTCACTTGAATTTAAAAATGTGTATGATTTAGCGTGATGAGAATTAAAAAAGTTACATTAAAAATTTTTTTTATATTTAATATTTTCTTCATAACAAAAAAATTCAAAAAAACCAGGGCAAATAAGAATCAACGTGATAGTTAATACACAAAATGTAATCTTAAATATTTATTCCAAAAAGTACGGTTCGGTTCACTTTGGAACCATTCTCAGCAATACAATTTCAAAATATAACTCCCTTCATGTCCAAAGAAAAAAAATCACCATCAGATTTACAGATTTGATGTTGTAAAATCATTTATATATATATATAATTATATATATATATATATACATATATATATATATATATATATATATATATATATAAATGATTTTACAACATCAAATCTGTAAATCTCGAAGCATTTTTGGATTGGTCAGTAAAATTCTTTCTTCCTATTGGTTTCGAAGCATCTAATAGACCGCCCTCTGAGTTCGTTCCCAGATGTCTTTCTTAAAACCGCAAGACACTTCATTTCTTTATATCATTCGATTGTTCACAGTCTTTTACATTTCGTAATTTGATATTATCTTAAGACCCCCGAAGAGCCTTGCATTATTTCAATACTACTTCTAGTAAGTCTTTAACATTTAAGTAGTCAAATAAAGATTTTTCTGTTTGAGTTGAAATTCAAACAGCTGAAATCTCTCTTTTTCTCTTTAACAGAAAATCAGAGGTGGTCAAAAGTTCTACGAAAGTAAGTCTACAAAAGTAAGAATGAGAAGTTAACGAGGGTTATCCGGAAAGGTTATAAGATTTAAAAAAAAAACAAATATGCATATATTTTAATGAAACTTACAGGGATTATATTATTTTTCCACATAATCATCATTTACTTCAATACATTTCGTCAATCATGGAACGATTTTTTTTATTCTTGTTTCATAGAGATCTCCCGCCACCTCTTTTAGTCAGTTCTGCACTTCGATTTTTATCTCGTCGTCATTGCAAAAGTGTTTTCCACCATGGCAATCAATGTAGTGGCGCCATTCTCCTTCAGCAAAAAGATTCAAAATTCAGCAATCAGTTTAAAAAATCATGGCAACAGTTTTTCTGGGATAGAAAAGGAGTTCTGCCTGAATTTTTGCAGAAAGATGAGATAATTAATGCTGCAAGATACTGTGAGACCCTCAGAAAACTTCGCAGAGTCATATAAAACAAACGCCATAGGATGCCGATGAAGAGAGTCTGTCTCCTTCATGACAATGCTCATCCGCATACTGCTTGTGCAACGCAAGAGTTGTTGATCTCATTTGGTTGGGATGTTTTAAATCACTCCTCTCACAGTCCCGATCTCATACCTAGCGACTATCATTTCTTCACTAAATTGAAAGAACATTTGTGAAAAACACTTTTGTGATGACAACGAGGTGAAAATCGAAATGCAGAACTGGCTAAAAGAAGCGGCGGAAGATTTCTACGAAACAGGAATAAAAAAACTCGTCCCATGGTTGACAAAATGTATTGAAGTAAATGGTGATTATGTGGAAAAATAATGTAATACCCGTACTATAATCCCTGTAAGTTTCATTAAAATATATGCATTAAAATATATATTGTATTTTTAAAAAATCTTGTAACCTTACTTTCCGGATAACCCTCGTAATGTTTATTAAATCACGTTTAAAATTCTTAAATTAACAAATTGTTTTTTATTTTGCTTTATTTTCAAAATCTGGATGTTCGATGGAAAAAGTTCTTTGGCTAGAATTGTTTATATTTTATTTCAAAAACAGAAAGACCGAAGGAATTTTGACTAGTATTATATGTAAGAATATGTCCAATGTAGCTCTTAGATAACTAAAAATTATCTAGATGAAGATAAAATAAATTACACGTAAATATATCTTATGTTAGATAAGATACAAAGATAATTCCATTTTTAATTTATTTAGATAAAAGAAATATTATAAGTTTTATTTAGATAATTTTAGGACAATATCGCTTTCAAGTAAAATAATTTAGAGTATATAGAAACAACATACATGTTCATATTTTCAATTACAGTATAAATCTTTATTTCTTAAAAATTAGAATTTTTAAAATTTTTCTTCTGATAAATGATTGCATGGTACATACACATATATGTATCTGTTGTCCAATTAAATGCTTCAATTGCAAAATATGTATATTATAATTGTAGAAAATCTTTTTGACATGTGGATAAAAAGTAAGAATTTAATTTTTTAGATTAAAATTTTTAATACATAAAAGTCTTCAATATTGAAAATTCTTTTTTTTTTTAATGATATAGATAAAAGGAAATAATACTAACGCATATCAAGCCAATGCTCAGAAATACAAGTCTTGGACAGCATTGATCTAACACTAAACATAAATATGTGGTTTACAAAATAAGAGATGTTTTAAAATCCTACACTGAGGAGTATACACTACTTGCTACACATTAAGATGATTTAAAAAAGATATAACATTCTTTTATTTAAGATAAAGATGGAGGTAATACATATTCTAATAATTCTAAAAATAAGATAAAGCAATTTCTTTATCTAGATAATTATTTAAATCACTGAGTATATCAAAAAATAATAGAATAGAAGGAACACACGTAATTTATTACCTATTGAATATGTATTTATTTAAAGAATTACTAAACTAGTTGAAAAAGTTATTTCATTTATGCAAAAATCAAAGATACTATAAATATTGTTTTGTACAAAGATATCTTAAAAACTGATTTATAATACATGTTGAAAAAAATGCTGCAGAATTGAATACTTTAGCACGATAATAATCCTAAATATGCTTCAAAGACAATCAAAGAATTGCTTTCAAATAATATAAAAGTTTCAGGTTGACATAAGTTCTTATTTTAAGATCGTCTTAAATAATGTCAAATACTAATTGTCATAGACAACATAAGTACTAAATGTCACAAGACACTGCTCTGTGATTGACTTATGACATTTTAAGATTAAATTCAATTGAGCATTTCTGGAGAGAATTCAAGCGTCGAAATCGCAAATATATAGATTCAAACAAGACTGAATTATTAGACATTTTAACGGAAGGATGGAATCACATAGCTCAGACAGCACAGAATATTTATAATAAATATTCATAAATATTTATTATTATTTATTTTTTGAAAAATATGTATAAAATATTTTATACATATTTTATATAAGCTTAATTCGAAAACATTATTAGAACGTAGATTAAATATTTTATACAATATTTATGATAAGTATAAATAAATATTTTTAGTAAATATTTTTTATTTGGATTATAATGTCTCGTTAAGTATTTTTATAACACTTACTATAATATGTACGATAAATATTTTATAATATTTATAATAAATACTTATTATGACCTGTGCAATCTAAGACCACAAAAATATTTACAAAATATTAAAAATAAGTTTGACAAACATTTTGTAAATATTTTATAAATGTTGTGTGCTGTCTGGGAATTATATTACGCGTTTAATTGAATTTGGCTTGTCGTTATATCGCTGTTACTTCGAAAGATATGGCTATTAAATATTAATTAAAACATCACAAAATTATTTAACATCAATAGTTAAATATTAATTAAAATATCATCAAATTATTATAGTATAAATTACTGTTATTACTCTTGTCTTGTGAGACAAATTATAACTTTTGAACACTTTTTTAGTTTAGTAATTCTTTAAATAAACACATGTCCAATAATAAATTCTGTTTGTTTTTTTATACTATTTCTCTTTAAACGATATTCCTTACAACGTTAGTCAAAATTCGTTTGATATTCATTTAAATAAAATTGAAATTTTTACGTTATCGTATAAGAAACTCGTTCACTAGAAAATCTACAATATCTTTTCTTGTCTGAACGTTTGTCTGTATAAAAAAATGTTAGTTTTTGTGTAAAAAAAACATGCACACTAATTGCTCAAAATGAAAAAAATGAGGATAAATGAGTGTAACGAACACCAGCGAGATTGATTAGTGCGGGTGGACTTGACCAAATATCTGTTGACGCGGGAGCGATGGCGACACCACGCATATATTTCTTGAGCGTGAGGGACGTGGTGTGCGTGCTCGCATGAATTTCTGGCGGTACGCGTTATACGCAGTTTCTACGTGCGCTCGAAGAAAGGAACGGACCAGAGAGCGAACGCAGCGTTGTTATGGCTACGACGGAGAGTCGCGGTCACGGCTCTCTGCCGGGCCTCTCCGTTCTGACGGACCCATTCTGAGGAGCACCAATTTCGTCCCTCCCATCTCAAAACGCTTGAGAAATATATATACAGTTTACCATTTTAGCTGATTAGTAATTAGTTTAAGTTAATTAAATATTTTGGGATATATATCTTCTAGGAAAACTAATTTTACGAACATTTTGTTGAGAAAAATAAAAAAAGTACGTCACGTATATAAAAGATAATATAGTTCTATAAGAAAGATATTCTCCGTAAAAATTATTATAAAAAATTATATATTAAAATTTGGGAAATGATACAACATATGTAGGTATATAAGATAAATGTTTTAGTGATTGAATTATTAAGAAGTCATGATCAGTTAGGTATTAATTATTATTGATTATTAATGTAGTGGCATCTCTCTCATAAAAAGAATTAATGTTCATGTAAAACTTGTCAGTAATTGAAAACTATCGATATTATCATATAAATTTAAAAAAAAAGCAGAAGAAATTTCATTGATAGTGCATTAACCCAATTTTTAATAAAATAAATTTTCAAAATTTAATTTTCAGTTTTTCTACAATCAAAAAACATACTGCATGTTTGAATAAATACAGTACAATATTTTGAAAATATATTGCAAAAATTAAAAAAATGTCAGAGATACTATGTTTTATTCAAGATGGTAAGAAAATTAATAAAATTATAAATGTCTCTTCTACGAAATTTGAAGAGAATATTTTTCGCAATAATTTGCAAGAAAAAATTATATATATTTTATTATTTATTTTGATGTAAGTATTTAATAGCTTTCTAATTTACTATTATTGACAAATAATAATTATGTACAAATATATTATCAATTTTTCAATCGTTGGCATATTCAGTTATTGGGATATTTATTACTATTATATTTATTGATATTATTTATATTAATTATAATTCAAATGTATGTCTTTTTATAAATAAAAAATTATATTAAATAGTATCTTAAGACCGCAAATGTAAATATACCCTGAGTAACGAGAACTTTGTCGATCTGAGCTGAATCTTAGTGCTTAAATATTTTTATAAGAATTTATATACATATCCAATTTTACAAATTGGAAATGTACATAATGCGCTAAAATTATTTTTTCTTGAAATGCAACTTCTTATGTTGTTTTGATGTTTTTCCTAATTATATTAATTGTGTGTGTGCGTGCGGACTAATATATTTTAAAAATAATTTAATGTTTCCTTATTCATGTAATTTATAAATATACTGTTATTATTTACGTAATGTTAAGTTGTGAGTTTAATTAGATGCGGTCTCTGATTTTTCGTATTGTAAAGTAAATCCGACGGATTTCATGCGTCGCTTCGAGAATTTTGCTCTCGATCTCGACGTCTCGATCGAGAGATTAAGCTTACGTTGCCTGATCTTATCGTAATTTGCGGCCCCTGTTATGTCAATAAACGGCTGAACACGCGTCCAGCATTATCTATGCGTGACTCCATCAACGTTTTTTTCTCTACGTCTCACCCACCGCTTTTCTTCCGAGTGTATCATTTACCAATGAACCTCACGCGTAACATAACAACCCCAGTGTTACGTATAGAGCTGCCAGACCTTATCTCCCTATTCATAATCGTCACAAAGGACGTCAACACGATGCAGACATTAATTAGATAAGCATACGAGCATTAGATAATCTCCCGAGAGAAAAGAGAACGAGCAATGCTACCTCTCCGAAGAATGTCTGACAATTATATCATCGCTCGATTAATATATCGAGTATAGTAAATGCTTCTATGATTATGATATGGTAAATGTTTCTATACTAAGTAAAACGTAAAAATTTGTACATAAAATAATCTAATTAAACTATGAGAAGAAAACTACAAAGAAAAATACCTCATTTTAATGTTTCCTCAAATACTAAGTTTAGTAATAAATTCTTTTGTAATGTAATCCTTATCACAATTTATATATGTATTCGTATTTACTGATACGTATAATAATATTCCAAACAATATAATTTTCGCAGTCATTATAAAACATAAAATTATTTTTAATAATTTAGATTAAAAATAATTTTATAATATCAACTTTTTTAACTCTTTAAAAATAGAATTCCTCCCCCCTAGTTATATTACTTTTAAACTTTGTGTGTGGGTGTGTGTATTTATGATACTCTTGGTTTACATTTTATATAAAAATAGAAAGAAGTTTTGTTTAAAATATAATCGAAAAGTCCTCTTAAAGCTTCTAAGCTCGTTATCGCAGCTATACTGAATCAGCGATATGTAAATTTTTGTTAAGTGCTAATTGTAAATAAAGACAATTTGAATAAAACAAAATGATGAAATCATTTTAAAACATTTGTAAAATAAAAGAACTATACATATTATCCTTAACTGTCAGTAAATAATCGTAAAAAAGTAATGAAAGGCACGCGAAGTGTTTTCATTCAATGCGCATGCGTAGCCTATTTTCACTTACACGTGCCTTTTATCTCTTTTTAAAATTATTTACTGACTGTCAGGTGGGATAAGCATAGTTTTGTCTATGTTTACAAATGTTTTAAAGCGATTTCATTATTTCATTTTATTCATTGTCTTTATTTACAAATACGTATTATAATAAAAATTAACATGTCATTCAGTTTCTCGCTTCTGACTTGTGATTTAACGGATCCCTATTCAAAGGTCTTAATGTGGAATGACTTATGATTTCCTGGGGCAATTTGGGACAAAAGAACACATGTGCAGAATTGAGGATACTTGTTGATTTCTAAGGAAAAAGAATAGGCAGACCCTTAAGAAATGTCCTTTTTGTTACGTAAAAATATATTTTTTTCATTATTATGTAAAAAATATCAAAAACAGAACAGGAAGTTGTCTGAAAGTCTTAGTATAGCTCTGTAACAGTAATCGTAAGACTATTAGGAATTAGCTAATTTAGAATGGTCAAGAATGGTCAAAAATTTTCTGCTCTGATTAATTCCTACAATACGATTATTGTATGGCATATGAATGGACGTCCATGTCATATGGTTGTCATATCTTTTTTTTTTGTACAATATTGTCCTTTTGTATGGTCATTTAAAGAATTTTGAAGGACTTTCCAAAGGTGCATTAAAAAAAATGGTCCGGTTGAATTAAATAGTAATTCTGGTGAAAAATGGACACAAAAAATATCACGGTTGCCACAACCGAAAATAATAATAATTTTCGCCCATCAATATATTTGGTTGTGATAAGCATAAAATGGATATATCTTTACAGCCATAATCATTCCAATCTTGTGGTTATCACACTCGTACTATAGTTTTTATATCCAAAAAAAATGTATTGATGGATGACTTTTGATCGTGGCAAACGTAGCCATTTTTTTCATGGACGAATCAGAATTCTCTGGTTAAATCTATTAGAATTCTAGTTGAGGTAACTAGAATTCTGATTGATATAATTATTCTGATAAAAATAAGAATATTAGTAAATTTTACCAGAAATATTATATCACCTAGAATTCCGATTATCTCAACTAGGATTCAAATAAATTTAATCAAATAATTTTAATTTATTAAAAGAAAACAATAAGATTGGAAACAAAACCGTTTATGTTAAATAACATTATTTTAAATACGAAGCGCTACTACGATCTGAATGTTGAGATGTTGAACTAATATATATTCATATAAATGAATTAATTTCGGAAATGATAATTACGTGCCGATATGGTTGTCGGACTTTCAACGCAATCAATTTGAAATATTAATAATCCTCCCAAATTTCCTAAATTAATCTTAAAAAAACTGTAATAAACTTATTGCGAAAAATATTGCCTCGGCCAGGAGTCGAATCCGGATCTCGTGCGAACGTCCTGAGTCTTTAGACTACCGAGACGAAAACTCTGATTTGCCCATTTTCAACACACCAACAACAGAAATTTTTTTCAATGTTCAAATAATTACCGTTTATAATTATTCCCCTCGAGGAAATATATAATTATTCCCTTCGGACCTTTATGGAAGTCTTAACAAAGAAAAAAAGACGTCCGAAAAAAACAAATAGCAATCCTAATTACGAAAGGGAACACTGCAACTGACCAGTATAAACAAAAACAATTTTATATATTCGTTAGTCTGGTTAATTCTTGATGCACAAAAGGAGAATTAAATTAAGAAATTATCAGGCAAAAGATAGTCAAACATAGTTAGTTGGGCGCATTTAAATCTATTATTATAATCAATTACAAATTTATTTATTAACTGCGTCCGATTCTCATTTTCCCGACATGTATTTCTTTATCTACTTATTTTTAATAAGTCTTTCAAAAGAAATATTTGTACAAAAGGAAAAAAATCGAATTAAGCAGTTCTATGTAATCATCCGCGCGTATTAAAATATATTTGCAATTTAAGTGTTCTCTTTTAATTTTGAACATTTTTAAAGATTTGTATAAATTTATTAATATACAAAAGACTCACGTTCTCGTTTGTGGCGTACGATCACGCTGTCGACGATTCTTGAACCAATTGGACACCTGAGTCAGCGTCAGGCCAGTTTTCTTCGCGAGATTCTTCTTCTCGTCCGGCGTAGGATATCGGTTCCTCATATAACACTCTTTCAAAGCGTTCCTCGATCGCTCCTTGAAGCAGTACACGGTCTCCTCGCCGTCCCAGATCGTCTTTGGTAGTGGATACTTCTTGCGCAGCCGATACTTGTCCACGGCGCCCAATGGTCGACCGCGGATTTTTTCAGCTTCGCGATAATGCGACTTAAACCACATCTGTTGGAGTTCAGGATGTCGACGTGGCGAGAAAGGGTGGCTCTCCAGGATTGAGTAAAGCTCGTGATAGGCTCCGCGGTGAAAGGCAACAGCGGCACGCGCCATTAGCACACTCTCGCCTCCGCGCAACAGTTCTCCAGGCGGTAAGGACCAAAGAAATCTGGTATCAACGTAGGTTTTTTTTTTAAGTAGATTTTACACAAATATAATTTTGTATAATTTTAGAATTTTATAACGCAAGAACAGAATTTGTTAAAAATCTTACGCACATAATTTTTGAATAAATAAATAATGAATTAAAGCACGCTCTCTTTAAAATTACCTGGATAATTTCTCAATGTCTTGACTTTGCGACAGTGCCTCGCACATGCAAGATATCTGTTCAGGTGTGAAATTACTGCTGCTAAGGGGGAGACTGCTGATATTACTAATGTTGGTGTTTACGCTGGCAGAGTTGCAGGTCGAAATCTCCTGCGAATACTGAGGACTGCCATTCGATGTTGGCGTTAAATTTTGGGGATGATGAGTCAGCCCGAGACCGGACATTGACGATGCGTTACTATATTGCGCAGTTGCATTGCGATGCACGACGCCCATTTGACTATTACAGTCGCTGTTCGGTGATGACAGCTGATCTGAACTATCCGACATCCTTGGCTGGTGACTGCGTGCCTCTCATGAATCCATGCAGGTGTCGGACAGCAAACAAGATTCCGTGCTCATTCGCCGGTCCTAAGCGCGAAATATTTTTGAAGATGTGATTCCTTATTAAAATTAATTCAAAGATCACGCATCTTGAATTACAAACCGAATTACGAATTGCTAAATATAAAAATTAATAACTCGTTACGCAACTTGTCTTAATTATACGCGAAAAATTTACATTTAAATAAATTTAATTTTGAGCATAATATATTTAATTTATTTTATTATATAGATATTTCATCTTCAATAAATGTTTGTTCGTTGCTTATACATTCTTACCTCTGAATTTTCTATCGCCTGCAGAATTTTTATCGTGAAATTGTTAGTTTGGGAAAATTAAAGCCAATGAGGAACTTATTTTCCCGCTTTTGCCATTCGGCAAATTGGAACACGGTCGTAGTATCAATATGTCTTATAGATCGACCGGATGAATAACTGATGACGAAAGTAAGCATCCGTTATTCGCACGTTCGAGTCAACGCGACGGTTGTTTAATCACGCGCGTTTCATTCATGTCGATGCCCGACTCCATTTCCATTCATCAAGACTTACTCAAATGAAGCTGTAACATACTTCAAGTCACTGTTTTAAAAATTGTTCGCAAATTTTAATTATGAAAAAAAAAAATTTTTTTTCTAAGTACAATCACTGTACACTTTCACCGATACATTCGATGGTCTGTACACTTTATCGCAGAAGAATAGCTCGAATTCGTAATTATTTTTTAATCATTCTGGTGACTATTATTCAGTTTTTAATATAATTTTTTTTTTAAATATTTGCTTAAACAAATATAATTCTATAAATAAAAATCACTTGTTCTTTAAGAATAATTTCAAAAATTTCCTTCACGTATATAATTTATTTATTTGTTCTCCAAAATCGTGTTTGATTACCGCGTTGTAAGCAAATAACTTTGAACTTGAGTTCCGACGGCGTCTGAAATCAAGTTTAAATTCTTTAATGTCGGCGTCTGTTCGTAATAAATTATGTAATGGAATACTTCTCACATCCACAATAATTCTCCGAGAAGGCTTTTCCAAAAAAGATACCAATTATCAGTTCGTTTATTCGCCATCAGGTACACATTCTTTAAATACCACTGCCTGAGTTCTTAATCTTTGTGACTAACCACTTTGTGATTAACGATAGATCATCCGTAGCGAAAGCATCGAATGCACTATAAGGAAAGAAAGAATGTATTTGTACGTTCTTCTTAAACACATCACAGCGTGGTACCAATGCACTGACAGATCCTTGAGATTATTTGTAGCCTCAAGTGTCCCGCAATCATCCCCGTTTTTATGCTGGAGAACAGTGATATTATGAAGCAACCAACAGGCAATCGCGCGAACAAACAACCGATTACATAACCGATACTCCTCGGGAGGATGCCTTTGACCGCGGCAGACTATCTCACTGAGTGACCAAGTCACCAAGTTAGTAAGGTGATCACGGTCGTCGCGTTCGCGGTGCGATAGCCGTCGTCCCGCTGGCAATTCCGTCGTTGAATTGTGGTCGTGCGGCCGCCTTGTGGCAATGCTGACGATGGAGTTGCCGATATCGTTCTATCTCTCTCTTTCCCGTTCTCTTCTTCTTCCATCTCTCTCTCTCTTCTCTCCTTTTCCCTCCTTGATCTCTTGGTCGGCCTTCTCTTTTATTTCGGCAGTAGAATCGCGCAATGATTAGGTACGGTACGGCCACTACGCTGCGATTGGTCGTCGCGACGTACAGCTCGACTCCATTGGTTGGAAAATTAGAGGGCGGTGCGAAACTTCTACCCCCGACTACTAGTTCACCCCATCCGAGTCGCCGCCGGCCCCGCGACGCTTCTGATTCCTCCGCGCTGGATTCTCACCTGGCGACCTCCGTGACAGACCGATTACCTGGATATATCGAATTTCGACGATTCCTTTCTCGAGTCGGACTCGCGTAATTTCTTTTGTTATGTAACTGAAGTGACGAATTATGGTATTGTGTATCGGGCTTTCCCCTTGGTCTCACACTCCAGTCTCGATTATATATTTGCTTTCTCATGTTGAATAGCCTTAATAAAACTCGTATATTTCTACAAATGTAATTATATTCTTGAAATGATAGTTGAAAATAAATCTATTAATCGGTAAAAACTTGCTTTTTCATTATTTTGCTCGTTTTGTAAAATTTACTTTAAGTTTAAAATAAAAATTTGAAGAAGAAGTGTAGATAGCAAAAATTTGCTTATCAAAGATTTGATTTTATTTATATCTTTATTGCGTCGCTTCCAATTTACATTATTCAGCAATTTTTGTGCAAATTTTTCGCGCAGATACTGTTTTCCACTATCGCGAAGCTATCGAAGAATCACGAAATACGCGTGTAACCAATAAACACCGGAAATGGAACGTGTCAACGTTACTGTACACCATGTTGTGATTCCACGCGACGCTATCGCACCTTGTGTTTGATTAATTTCACAACAACTGGCAATTCACCCTTCGTCGGTAGATTTGACGAAAGGAAATCCGTCATAAATTTGTTTATGAATTATTTAAACGCGTCACATTTTGGACAATTTAATACGCAATGCTCGATATAAGACGCATGATAATACATAAAACTTGAAGATATAACTTTACAATTTTTGCGGCACAATTTGCATCTCTGTAATAAAATAAAAAATATATATATATTTTAATACAATATATATTGAAATGTAAATAAATTATATAAAACAATTGTCGAGTTTTACATCGTGTATTTATTACATCGTGTTAAAATGTACATTTCTTACAGTAATTTATTATATTAATTTTTGTTTTAGATTTTGGAATAATATCGACAGACTTTCGATGTGACGGAAGATTGAAAAGTTGATGTGACGATTGAAGAAGGCAGATATCACTTTTTTAAAGTGTTTACTTTTCACGATAAGATTTCCACCCCCTCGCGAAGGTCGCCGGCTCATCTCTGGAGTCGTATTATGATACACATTTCTGCAAATATGATCCAACGACAAACGTAACTTTAGCTGCAGATCGGTCCGAATACGAACTCGTACACGCCCAAGGATCGGTTTCGTTCATTCACGACCATCGCGTATATCGTTTATCGTTGCGTATCTTGTACACATGTATTTTGATCGTTTACCTCCATTCCATAAATTGAATGAAATCTTACATCACCTCTTATAGCATGCATGATTTAATTAATTGAATCAACTGTTGTCAGATATATTATATTTTCAAGAACTCGTCGTTGAACATGATATATACGCGTATGGTACTTAGGTGTTTTAGAAGTAAAATATTTTACTTCTAAAATACAAATAAAAATAATTTAGTAAACATATCAAATTTTTTAAAAATAATTTATCTGCATCATAATTATTTTAAACGAATTTTTTATTTAACGATCGCGTACATCGTTTATCGTTATGTACACATGTAACAATCGTTTATCTTCATTTCATAAATTAAACGAAATCTTACGTCACGCGTTATTATGCATAATTTAATTGAACCTGTAATAAAATATTTGAAAATTATTTGATTTTATTATATTATATTAAAGCCATTTTTTGCTAATTCTAAGTAAAATACATGTTTTCATGTTATTATAATTTTGAAATTGTATTCTTTTTCTTCTACTTTTGGTTTAAATATTGCTTATTTATGCTTACTATAACTTAAAATATCCTCTAAAATACATACTATAGAGAGATATATAAGATATAATAATATAAATCTCTCTCTTCTTTGTTTTTCTCACACAAAAATATATTGATATTATGACATCCTAAATTTGTCTTGTTATCGCTTTTATTTGATTTAATCAAAAGATTTATTAAAAGCAATAGCAACATAAATTTAGAATGTCACGTGACGAAAATCTGGTGGTCGGAAGTCTGGCGGTGTTGTATAGATCAAGAGAACCGATGCATCGCTAGTAGATGAGTGAAGACGTTTTTCCTCGGCACGCCTTGCCAATCCTTTGAATCTGCTCCGCCTTTTTCAACTAATTGCCATTTGTCATGTATGTTGATCGATGTAGCGTAACATATTTTGGAACGGTAAAAGATGCTCAGATTTTAAATAACAAATTTATTCAAAATAAAAACTGAGATAATTTAATTATAAAAGGGAAATATTTTGTTACTAATTCAATACGTCAGTAACGCTTAAAATTCTCTTTATATTTTGCAATTAATTTTGGATTCGCTATTTATTTTTTAAATAAGTTCTACTTGTTACAATAGTATTAATTAAGCTACACAATCTTTTAATTAATATCACTTTGCAATCAAGAAAAGGAATTTCTAGACGTATGAAGCGCAAGGAAAATTATGAAAATTATTCCGATTTGATTACGCTCGAGCTTATAGATTCGAGGATGACATCGTGCCGAAGCCAAGACCCAATGATAAAGGGGCGGCGCCGCGCTTTGCGATGGCGTCTCCTTCGATTTGGTGTCGGATTTCCCTCTGGGCCGCCATTTTCTCTCCTCCTCTCTGTCTCTCTCACCCTCTTCGTACATCCTCCTGTTCCCGACCCTTGGGATAGGGATGATGCTCTTCCTTATCAAAACGAACCTGGGGACAACCGATTTCATCATCCCTCCTTCATTCCTGTTAAATCTAAAGACGTCCTCGACAATCCGATATTCGCTTGAGTGTCTACATCGTTTACAGGCAATTGGTCCTCAAAAATAAATTGACTTAAGTTGTAAATTCGATTGTATTTATTAAATTCCGAAGAAAGCTGAAAAGAAGAAAGAAAGAAGAAAGTTTAAGCTGAAAAATGCTTTCTTCTCTGAAATATATACATGTAAATATTATATGTAATTAAAATAATACTACTTACTAGAAATTATGTTGATTTAGATATAAAACATCTCTTATTAAATCTATCATCAATTATTTCAACATCTGTAATTTAAATTTATTTATTTTAATATATTTATAAGCGTTACATATAATTATTATGTCTACTTTTTTAATAAGTCTGATTTAATATATTATACAAACTTATATTATAATTTTAGTCTTATATAATTACATATAAATTATTACATATAAATTTATTTTGCAATCTATAAAAATTTTTTATGCATTAACTGATTCTTTCAATATAAAGTGCGTTTGCATGTATAACGCTGCTCACAAAAGTTGTAAAACAAGTATTTATTTGTCATAAGCGTATTTAGTGTCAGTACGACAGTACGATAGGAAGTACTCCGACGAAGTAATTCTCGAATTAAATCTGCTTGGTATACGATGAAAGTGCTTTGAAGCAATGAAACGCATTTCGCCTAGACGAGGCGTGAATTCACTTTGCGCCTTGTCAGAACTCGTCCGTTCGGAAAGCACCCTGTTTGTTGTATCTGGGCACATCAAGGCATTCGAGTACGAGCCAAAGAGCACCGGCAGGTACTATGCGGGAGGAGGAGCAAGGGAGGAAAGCGAAGGGGGTTGCGGAGAAGGGAAGCAATAGCAGCAGTAGCAGCAGCAGCAGCAGCAGCAACAGCGGCGGTGGCGGCGGCGGCGGCGGTAGCGGCGGCGACGGCGGCGGCGGCGGCGGCATCGTGTTTCACTGTACTGCGTTTAATTGCATTCCAAAATGGCTCTGTGCAAAATCCTCTCCCCCTTCCCTCGCCCACCACTCTCGCAATCCTCCTCCTCTAGTCGGGCACAGACGGCGAGGCATCTTCAGCACCGTAAATCCAGATAAATTAAACTGGCGCCGGCATTCTCTCTCTCTCTCTCTCTCTCTCTCTCTCTCTCTCTGCTCCTTTCTCTGTCTCTTTGTTTCTCTCTCCTCCTCCCTTTCTCTTCCTCTCTCGTAGATTTCAACGCATCCTCGTTTATCTTCCGCTTTGCTTCCGCTGTTTGTTCCGGGTCATGCCGGGTCGTTCTCTCGCAGTCGTGGATGAATCTACGGTTTCACGTAAAGCGACGTGGCGATAAAGAGCCGGCGAGCCGTTTGTAATGACGGATTCGCAAGTGCCATGAAATCGCGCGCAAAGGACACCGGCGAGGGGGAGGAGGGTACGAGATGCATAAACTTTCCATAGAACAGCGATGTGAAACAGTATTCCACAATGGCATTTACAAACGAGTAACTCACTCGATTTTCCATACTTTTTTGTTCGTCAATAGTCAAGATATTTGACTTTTTTTTGAGTTGCAAAATCTTGTCATCATTTTAACTTCAATTAATGAAGCTAAAAATTATATATATATTAAGTCATTTAAAAAGTATCCGCGGTTTTTTATTCAATTTTTAAATGAAAAAACCGCGGATACTTTTTAAATGACCCAATATATATATGTAAACGATACGAATAAACAACTTCGACAGATAATTTAGATTAAATTAATTTACACAATTAACTAAAATTGATAATAAAATATAAATTTAATGAGACACGTTATACATAAAGCAACGTCAAATTATACGTACGTTACGTCATCTACAAAGTTAAAATTTCCCGGGGAAAAGCGGAGAAATTTAAAGGCTCTCGGTTTTAACTCGAGCAATTCTATGACGACGCCGCATCGCAGGTGCGTCTCGTGTTCTCGCGGTGTCATCGTCCGGCGTATCTACGTGCCGTTAAAATTAATATCGTCGAACAATAAGCCAGGTCGAGAGGTGACGAAAGGAGCTCGTTCGCAACGACGGCACCGCGTGTTGGTGGCCGGACATCGGACACCGCCTCCGGCCGAGAGATAGCGGCTATCTTCGTGCACACGTTACACGTTACTCTGCTCGACTCTGTCACCCGGACTCGCTCACTGACAATCGGTGCGCGATGTATTGCGTGCGACCGGATTTATTTTTAGCAGTCGACATTCTCGATGCACACCTGAGAAGACGAGAGAGCGACGTCTCGGATTGTCCGAACGGAAATAAGTATATATACACACAAGTGGATGGACAGCATAATTCAATGTCGCTTTACTTGGTAGACGATTGTAGATTTAGTAATCATTTATGACCCAAACTATGCTTTTAAAAAATGCCTAAACTGTTTTTGACAATTTTCGAACTGGTCGAGCTCGATAAGACAGTTTAACGCATGAGATGTTCCTGTCGCCGCGATCTACGCGTGATCTGAAAAATGAACGAGAACAAAATGCGTGAACTCTCATCCCCTTCTCGCCAATGCGATCGCATCGATGAGCGGATTAGGGGACGTAATCTGTCGGTTATTTTCCCATTAGTACCACTGCTTGACGTAGATCGGCGCGAGAGATTTTTGTCCTGTCCGAGTGAACGGCGCGCGAACAGGCGTGAACACAGGTAGCCATTCATGGGATCCACAAGGGTCCTCGGCCTAATACCCGAAAATATGCTCTTTATGTGTCACTGGCCACTTTATGCCGCGATTCACCACGACGGGTCGGCTCGTAGATCCAGAGATGCGATAGCTTTCCTTCGCCGTGTGATACATAACAAAAATTATTCATGTGCTAGCTTCATTATTCATGAAACAAGAATAACTTATCAAGTTTAAAGCTTTGTACTGAAAGTTGTTAATTATATAAAATATCAAATTTCTTGTTATAAAATTTTTAAGTTACTAACTATCGATTTAATAATCCAATGATTTAATTTGAAAGATTTAAATTAGTTAAGTCATATTTAATAACAATTATTATCACTTCGTATAAGAGCATAAGGTCTATACTTTATTAAGGCCTGCATTACGCCCCAGGGTGTCGTAATAGGTCGAAATTGTCGATTACACGGCTAGTTAGATGCGCTTCGTGATTTGAGGGTAGCATGCGAACGACGTACTGTCATCATCCCTCCTGTAATTGTTTGTATGCATATCCTTATATTCTCTTAGGAAATGTTCCATACGGTCCACGTGTTTCCAAATTAAAGGTGCAGCAACTTAGAAAAAATACAAATACAACGTGGAGCAATAGGCTACAAAGCGAGAAAAAATTCTCGTAAAATACACACGCAGCAAAATAATGTATTATACGTGAAGCGACAAATTTTTAACATTACAATTTTTTATAATATCACGACTTAATTTATTATTAAATAATTTAAAAAATATTGAAATGTTACAAAATTTTTTTACTTATGACTTAATTTAAATTTAATTTAATTTAGTACATTTACGAGAAATTATTATTCAATCTCAGCGTAAAATGAAGATCAAATAAGAATTTAAAAATCATAAATCACATAACGATGAACCGGACGACACACATGAAGGATCATATTGCAGTACATTACGCACGCCTATGCAACTGCATACGCTTGGTATGTCTACGACGCAAGTCTCATGTCAAAGATCGATCAACTGGAAAATTTTACTTTATACTCACAGATATTTTTAAAAATCATTTACAGTATTTAATTGTTGTTACAAGAGTACTTAACGAACGGATTGTTGCAATATTAAAACGTTTGAAATTGCTCGTCAATTGTATATAAAAACAACGAATTAAAAACTTGACTACGTCAATTATTTAAGATCAATTTCGTTAAAAAATGTGAAAATAAAATACTGTACTACAACTGCTTGAAAACTATTTTTGTTTTGGCGTTAAAAAAGAATTTAAAAAAATGTTTACCTCTGTAACAGCCGACATCGATAAGCCAATCAAGAACGCTCTCCATGTTATCTTTTTTTTTTTTACAGGTTTCACTAGAGCGTGAAGGTGAGAGATCTGCCCGTAAACCCGTATATTCTCTTTGTAATAAATAACGACGTATTCTGGTTTTGTAGAAAACGACAAGCAACGAGGGACTCCATGTTTAATAACGTGGACTGCTCCACGGTGCGGAGATTTATTGTTGTGGCTAATTATTATCGGTGCATGAGGGAAGAAACGTGACATGCTCGGAGAAGCATAATGGCGTAACCCTTAAGAGAATAGAGAAGGGTAGGAAGACATAGATGTTACGCTCATTGTGACGATCTCTGATAGATTTGTTGAGGACTGAAACTTGCTTGTGAGTTATGACGCTTATTAAGGCTTGATGCCACGTCAGCTAATAGACGCCATGGCGAGATCTTTTACGACGTGTTACATGTGCGAAAAGAGACAGAAACAAAATTGCTTATCTTGATCAATTGTAAGATAATTTAATTATTATGCAATTATTAAAGTCTCTGATAATTAACGAAGAATATTCATAATTTACATTAATTTACATTAATAAAATTTTTATAAACAAGTGTAATTTTGACATTCCAGAAATTTAATTATTATAAGTGTTTTTATAGTTAGCATTAATATACATATATATATATATATATAAATAAAAAATATAGATATGTGTAATATATATATATATTTAAAAGTGTTAATTACAGATTTTTAAGATTTTCATTATAAATCAGTAAAAATCAATAACTCTTTATTTATTTTGAATATTATATTATATTATAATCGCAAATTCTTTGAGACATCGCGAACAATTCCTCATACGAGACTCTTCTTAATGTGCTACTTCGCACTTTCTACGTTTCTTTATCAGTGGAACCTGTGTCAGGTGAGTTTTGTGGGAAAAAAAGCTGGACATAGTTTCGCGCGCTGGATCGTCTTACGCTAACTCGCACGATTTATCTGCAGGTACATCGCGACGCTCGAATCGTCGCGAAACGTTGCAGTGCCTGCAAGGGAGGTTCTCGCAATCACTTTACGTAATTCGACGATAATAAAAAAAAGAAAGGTATCACGGATTCCGACAAAACGCGGAACAAGGTACTTTTCTATTAAATCGACCCTCGGAGATCTCTCTTGTTGGATCAGAAATTAGAGAAGTCGCGAGACCGAATTTTCTATAAAAGAACCTAAAATCTCTCTTGTACTCTTCTTTCACTTACTGGAAAAATTTGGAGAATCCTTCCAGAATATTTCACGAAACATATAGTAATAGATATCAAAGATATTTTTATCTTTCATTGAATAGAATTATTAAATAGAGATAGCTATACACTATCAGAGAATAAATATTTCAAAATAATTTTATTTTCATTATGTATTAAAATACGAAGAGGTAGTTATATGCAAAATTAATCCTAATATTGAGTTTAAAAATAACATTAGCTACCTTTCTTGGCTATGTTTTCTTTAAATAATTAGATACAAAGAACAATTTTGCAAAGAACGAGAACTAATCTTTTTCAACGATTTTCTTTAAAAATTCCATCGTGACTATGCTGCTTCATTTTCTCAACTTCCGCTGAAAAATTCATTCCGCATTTCCTACGATGCGTCCACACTCCCACAGTGTATACTCAATAAAGGGCTTGACGCCATAATGTGGTGTCGTCGCTGTTGTATCGACAATATGTTCCGGATCCTTAATAACGACAGCGAAGCGGTATTAAGAGGCATTACAAAGCAACGGACACTTGAATGCGTCGAGGAGGGTTCGTACTCTTGAAAAGAGCATCTGAACACGAACGCTGTTAGTCCCCTCCCCCTACCCTTAGACATTATTATGAACGCCCCTTTTCTATCCCGTGTTACCGTCCTACTCTTGTCACCTCCGACGACACCTTTCTATTCCTCTTCAGCTGAGATATCCCTATTCGCAACGCTATTCGACCAAATGGTTCGTACACGTGTATGTAAATGTACATACACTTTTGATTCATTTATTCAATAATTGAAAGGATTTTTTAAGTTCTAGAAGTAATGCGAAATTATAAATTAATTCTAGTAATTCCTCATTTTATTTAATTTAAAAATCATATTTATCTTTTTTTTTTTAGATTTATGTTTGTTAGTAATCACCCAAGATCATCAAATTTATTTGCTATTAATTTTTATTGAAAATATATTTAAATAAGAAATAAATATCTTTTAGTATAGAATTCATATTGTAAATTATAAAATTCATCGTACATTTTATTGTTATTACAATTTATTGAGGAAATTTATCGAGGAACGTAACATTTTATACTACAAGCATTGAAATTTAATACTCTTTACTGAATTGAAACACATGAAATAAAAATGCAATGTTAATACGAGCGAATAAAGCTCTGAATTTACGTTTATGGCGGACAGAAAAAGGGGGGTGAGAAAAGTTTTGCAGGTTTCGCGTTACATCATTGTCATCCTGGAGCACCCCAATAGGCAACCACTACATACATAGGTACTGAATGTGCGCGTCAACCCCACGAAAATCTCCCGTTTACGTGTCTGTGTCGTCATATTCTTTGTTAGAGGGTGGTTTTCAAACGATGAAATTGCTTCGGCCTCGCAATCGAGATTTATTAAATAAGAGTTACCACATTTTCTCTCAATCCTTTCTATGTATAAAAAAGGAAATATTTAATACAAATGTATTAATTAAAATTCTGTAAGAAAATTTATGTGTATTACATTTAATAACTACTTTTCATTACAATTATATAATTTACATATTACTATTACTATTATTTTCTATCATTAAAAAGAAAATGTCAAAAAAATTACGAAACATAAAATTTTTATCGTATCAAATTTCTATACTAGAGATCTTTTATACATATATTTTATGTAATATAACATTTTATAACTGTTCTATTAATGTCTTTAATTTTGTTAAATGTTATAATATAGGCAAAAAGCTGAAGTGTGTGTTCTAGAATGATGCTTCGGCGAATTTTTCTAATCCGCGCGTGGCAAATGATGCCGATTATTAGTCGGCTAATTCTTTCACGTTACACGCATATGAAGATGACGTTTTCACGAAGACGAAGACGAAATGCTGCCTACGACGATTCTTCGAGCTGACCATGCAGACCCGTCAAGGCCGCGTTGCCTTTTATCGGCTTATCAAGACGTTGGTTACACCGAGTTGCTCGTTCGTGCTGTGGGAACTAAAGAATCATCGCGTCATACATCTAGGAGATGTATTTATAGCGTCTCCAGGAAGGATCTCCTCCACGTGCGAAGCTGATTATAGCGCACTGAAAGTGCAAGCCACACGTTGACGTTTTTTTCTCATCGACAACAAGTTGTGCAATAAAGTAGAGAAAAATTATATTTTTAAACTATTGCATAAATTAAATTATAATAAATTAGGAGTTTGTTTAAATTATTGAATAAAGAAAATTAAAAAGAAGAAAAAAAGGAAAAAAGAAAGGTACAAGAAAGAAAAGGGGAGGAAGGAGAGAGAGAGAGAGAGAGAGAGAGAGAGAGAGAGAGAGAAAGAGGGAGATTGATTGATTGATTGATCTTTATTAGCTCTAATAGCTGCATTGTGTATACAATCATATAACATACATCTAATACAATGAATTATTTAAATTGCCAGACTTACGTTCACATTGCAGTATCCCTCTCTACTTTTAATATATGGCACTAACACTCTCGTAAAGTTTTTTAATCTTTTTTCTTTTCTTATTTCATTTAATGAAATAATTATTATTGTACATTTTAAACCCATCATATAATAATATTCTCTAGTTGTACATCTATTAATATATATTAATATATATTATCCTCTTATTTGTACTCCTTTCTCCTTTCTTACTTGCACTATCTTATTTTTTTAAATAATCCAAGCAGTTTCCATTTCTCATTTTATGTATCAAAATACATTACATTCAATTTTTTCCTTAATTGACATAAATTGCAATGCCTCAATGTTTTCAATTCTTGTCTTTTAATTGCACCATAATATAATTCTCATCCCTTTATTTTATAATTTTTGTCAATACTGTACATTATAATCACTTAAACTCAGTAATATAGACAAACAATATTTGAATAAGGGATAATTATCGCTTTATATACAACACATATATGATGTAAAATTCATACTAATTTGGTAAAATGTTCCAATTTCGATCCTATTTTTTTGCCTAGATAATTATATGTGCTGTAAAATTCAGATTTCTTTCTATAATGAAATCTAAGTATTTAATTTCACTAATCACTTCTAATTATAATGTTTTCTAGTTTTATTTTCATATTGCTTTCCGTTCCTTTTTTTTCCTAATACCTCTAACTAGCATAACTTTGATTTTATTAACATTTAATTAGCAGTTTATTATTTTTCAACCATTCCTCAATTTTTTATTATCTTAATATGCATCTGCATTATATGCATATTATTTTTTGGCTTGAATAGCTATTGTATTAGTGCATCATCTGCGAAAAATCTAATTTCATAATTGCCACAAATGAGTGAGAGAGGGGAGGGGAAGAGAAAGAGAGAAGAGAGAAGTGGAGAGGAGGGAGGGAGGGAGGGGGAAGAGAGAGGGGAGGAGTAAAATAATTTATAAATCTATGTTTTTGTAAAGTTAATTTTTTGTGGAAGATAATGGTATAAAATTAATAATAATGATAATGTATAAAATTCTGCAAATTTTATTTGTGAAAAATGTAAAATTTATAAAACATCATTGTTAAATTTTTGTCAAATAAATGTCATCTAAAGACATAGCTTCTGCTTATTTATAAAAATATTGAATTAACATTCCATGTTGATTTATTGATCTTTACGCAATATGTAAATATATTAATCAATCAACATTATATTCAAAGATATTTCTATTAAGATAAAAACGTGACAAAAATAAACACAAAGTTAAAAATAAAGTCAGGTTGTTTCATGTATATAATACGATTTAAAATAATATTTATTTAATCATTAATATTTCTTAATGCGTGTATACCCAAAGCCTATTAGAACTACAAACCTGTCAAAATATGCAGATCCCAATCTATCAATTTCTTCACAAGAAATCTCTCTTCAGGCAACCCGGGCATTATTGTGTTCACCTAAATAAATTCTCTGTGAGTCCGTACCGGCAGAATAGGCATGCTTTTTGTTGCTCAACAACATGTGACATAGTCTCTGATAAAAATATGGGACTTATTTCTGCATACATTGTTATACATAATAATTAAATAATGTAATATAACTAATTGTATCATAAAATTGTCAAATTAAATTAATTTAGATTATATATCGCAATACTTTTCTGACCTAAAATCAACCAATTAAATTAACCATCACAGTTGCGCACAGTTAATTTAATTATTTTACAAGTATCTAAAAATAAAATATCAAAAAATATATTTTGTTATTTAAAAGTTAGTAGGAAAAGGACGAATCGTCTATGTGGTCTAAATGATCACATCGCGCTTGACACTTCGAGCTAACGAGTTCGAAGGACGAAAGGCGGCGGTGGTGGGCGATTCGCTGCAACCACGGTCGTTTATTAACTCAACCCCCTGCGGTGAGATATCACGCGCGACATAACTTACGCTTGGACAGGGTTGCAAACTATACTACACATATAGAGCAGGGATTACCGTACATAACGACGCTAAGGTTATGGTGTTACACGCGGATGGTGGAGTGGCACTGGTGTCCAGTGACTCCCATGTCGGCTTGTTATCCGGACCGCCCCGTCGTTATCTGCAATTACCCCAAAACAGCCCCTAGTTTATAAATTATAGGCCGTCTCCGTACCCCGTCGCCGCACACTGTGCTTCCCTCTTCCTCCCTTTAGCTCTTCTGCCGTTCTCCGCTCTTCGCGCGCGAACCATCCCTATCGGATCCAGCGGTACATCTGTCATCAAACGCGGCCAATTACGTTCAATTATCCCGGTCACCGCCGTCGTGTTATCGTCCAATGCGTAAAGAATAAATTTCTCGCCAATTAAACGAAATTGTGCCATGATAATTGCTAATTAGGTGTGCGTCAGCCCAATTACAGACGCGACTGAGTCGCAAATATCAGTATCAATTCTTTTCCTACGGTTTCTTTCTTCTTATTTTTCGCCAGTAATGCTTGTTACTATTATTATTTATAAATTGTACAAAAAAATGTATATAATACGCTTTTCGTGCTGTCCGATCGCATTTTCTCGAGAGTTTTTCTGACTCGTTTGATTAGATATTAAATTGGCGGAATAATTCGTGCGTCACGCACAGCTATAATCCGTACAAGAAGTAATCCTTGTTGAGAGGAGCAGCGATTTCTCCGGTCGCAAGTATAGAGCGTAAAAGGTACTGGATGCGCTCGCAGGCGACAATACGATCATCTTGTCGCTCGCTATTGTTATGAGAGATTTCAATGGACATTGCAACAATGAGCCGTTGACGACGGTGCGTCGCATTGCGCAAAGGGAGCCGTGCTAGGACTCCCCACGGCTAGCATAAGCCTGCTTGACTGTACTTTTCACGCCCTTCCACGACGCAAGATTATTATATCTCCGACCCTTCGCTCGGCGAACACCAAATAGACATCTGCTTTCAAAAGGCGTAATGCCCATGTAAAAATAAAAATATAACGCAATTATATGAGGTGTGTAAATATTTTGCTTTTCCAACATTAAATATTATACTGTCTTTTTTTTTTTTTTAATTTTTCTCATTGATAACCATTTTCGTAAATATTACAGAATTATATGAAATGAACAAGAAATAATTAATCAAAGTAATTATTTAAAAAATAATTATTTTCAAATAGTTGATTATATCTTTCTGGTTTCTCCAAAAACGCAATAGTAGTTGCAAAAATAATGTGTCATTTTTCTCAAACTGCGAGAGCGTCATAGTTGGTAAAATTTTAATATAAATGATTGTGAATGTGTACATACAATGCATGATTGAGTGAACTTGTATAACAGCCTTTATTTTATCAATATGATACAATTTTAATAGACTTATGATACACTATGATACGTGAAACTGGAATCCATCTCCCTGTTCTCGCGATCTTCGCGGTAATGCATTATAATAATTGTTACAAGATTTAACTGCTGCTATAGGTCAAGCGATATGATTCATAATTTGACGTCATTCCACCGTAAAAACGTTGCGATTCAGCAATTTAAGTCACTACGCATTGCTCTTATTTCCCATTGTTTCACAAAAAAAGAGAAATGCGAAAATCGTTAAGAGATCTTCCGAATGTTCTGCTCATTAATTTATATTACTGAGACATAAGCCGCTAAATCGCGCCGCTAACTTCCTTAATCTACTATTCGTTAATATCTATGGTATAAGATTGACTGTAGCACAAAAATACATTTTTATAATTATATCTAGACCTTGCTCGTGTTGTAATATCACGATACCGCGAGCACGCATGATGTCCATTCGATCTTTCCAATTCTTTTGGTTCAGAGACTAGTTTTTGTTTGTTTTGTAATTATAAGAAGAGATGGTAGAAATTCCAGAAAATGTAATAAACTTAATTGTGTAGCATATTTTTTATACGACAGGCAACGTGTTTGCTTCAAAAGCGAATTTACCTAGTCTAGATTTACCATATATATTGCTTTTAATTTTAAAAAATGCATGTTTATTCGCATTTACTCAAAGTACTTATTGAAGAATAGATTAAAGATCGTCTATTGATATTTTAATCTTTTTTTTTAAATCCTGTAAATCGTCACGATACTCGCACAATCAATGCTGCCGGCCACACTTACGAATCGACGATTGACAAATCTTGGAAATACAACATACGATATTCGTAATATATTTACATACGAAGTAACTTTAATATGCACTTGGAAGACAGAGGTTTATATGTTATGCATATATTGATAAGTTTTTCTTTATATATATATATATATCTATACGATATATATATATATGTTCGCCCGTAAATATGTATAATTTTTAATGCATGCGCGAACGCATACATCTTACACTTAGGTACGTTAATTCGCTAATAATTATATTATTTATCGCACGCCGTCGCCAGCGATCAGCTATTTTCAACGTATAAATTAACTGTCCTTTATCATCTTCCATATATTTCATAAGTGATAAAACCTCACAATATAATAACGACATAATATCGTAATTTAAATAAATACATAAAGTTACAGTAGTTTTGAATTTTATATACGCCAGGATATCACCGAAATAAATTATCCGTAGATTTCTAAGATTACAGATTTACGAAATTTTACAAATTGTTAGAAAAAATTTACTGTAAAATATAGAATATTGAAATAAGAAAACTTCTGTGAGAAGAGATCAAAACAAGATTTTGTGTATGAATAAAAATAATTTTTAAATTGTTTTCGTATAAAGTAAACGTTTCACTCATAATACATAATCATAGCTTCAAAGTTACATATATTTACATATGTAACATATTGTATGAATTCGTGCGCACATGCGCCGATAAAATTGTAAATCAAATAGAAATATTTTGATGGCGTATCTTCGTATTACAAAGTTTATTATTATATTTCTTAAATTGACATATTTATATAAATATTCCGAAGAAGATTTGATAAACATATGTAGCGAGTATATGTATACATATACTCACATATGTATGTATAGAATCGGGAAAGTTACTTTTAAAAAATAACCGTTACAGTTACTTTTTATTTGTAAAATATGTTATATTTATAAAATGTTATATTTATAAAATGACCTTTTTATCCAATTGGGTATGTCACTAATTAACTAGTTCAACATGAGATCTATAGTGGTTGTAGTTAATTAATTGCAACGTGGTCGAACATAACATTTGAACATAACATTTTTTTAAAAAAAGAACTTGTTTATGTATTTCCATATATATTACATTTTTTTTTAAAAAGGAACTTGTTTATGTATTTCCGTGATATATGTAATTTATAAATATACAAAATAATGATTATATTCGTTATCCAAACAAATCGTTACCCAACAAATGTAAGTGCATTTTACCATACTGTTACTAAAAAAAAATAAAGAAAAAAAAATTGTTGTTATTAAAAAAGTAACTATAACGGTAACGATGTTACTTCCCAATTTTGTGTATATCATACACACACACACACACACACACACACACACACACACACACACACACACACACAATTTCTTACTTTGTATTATGTAAAGTCAAGCGAGTAATATTTATGATTAACTTGTAAATTAATTTGGATCACAATCCATTTTCATTTAAGACATAAACAGCAACAAAAAAATAATAAATTAATTATATTTTATATTTACATATTAAATATCTTATTGTTAGACTTAAACTCGCACATTGGTAATTTACGAGACTACATTATAGAGAGTAAAATATAATTAAATAGATTACAATTAGTGTAAAAAATGGGAAAGAATCTGTAAATTATGGACTGCTATGTACAAGATAATTAAGGCGTCACATTGAAGTGTATTAACATTTCTAATACACTCTCATTAATGGTAATCTAGGTATACCCGCTATCTAACAACGTTAGCTGCCGAAAAGGACCACCTTACATCTCCGAGATGTCGAAGTCTTATTTCAATTTCTTTATATGAATTAATCCAAGTTAATATTATTATCTCTCTATACTATATTTGTTATTATTATATGTATATAGTTTCTATTATATACCTATAATAATATTCGCAAAGGATAAAGATACATTATACTGTAAGAGTTACGCCGAGAGAAACAATTTAATTATCTTAATCGTATATTGTAAGTATTTCGCAGAACATTAAAATATATGTTTATGGGCATTCTAAAAAATTATGCAAAATTTGAATTACTTGTAATCAATAAAATTATTGTAATAATAAAATATGTACATGACTGACAAAATTTTTAAGTATTTTTTTTCAGTGCTCATGCAAATATGATGATATGCAGATCAATATCTACAAGTTGGAAAGCCTAATTGATACAACCATCCGAGTTCGCGATTGTGAATGTCATTTCTTTAAATCTCAAAAACATGATGTTGACATTCGATGCGATTAATATGTTGCGCATATATTAGCAATGAAATTCCATTATCATCTTGTTTTTTACGATTTGACACTTTTATAATACTTACTGTATGAATCGGTAATATCTAATTTCATGTGTGTATATTATGCATTAATATGCGATTGTTTCAATTATAAAATCGGTAAATGTTGTGAACGTTATAAACATCAAGACATTTTTCTAATTATAAAGATGAATAATCTATAAAAAAAATGTAAAACAAAGATTTTCTTCAAAAAATTAATTTTTAAATATAATTACTTAAGCAAATTAGGTAATAACAATTTTTTTAATGACAATAGAATAAACCTCAATGCTAATTAATAAAAATTAAGTATATAGCAACTGTTGTATTGCAACTGTTATAGTATAGTGCAACTGTTATTTTTTTATCAAAAAAGTAATTTAAAATATTCTTTAATGTTTATAATAGGATATCCTGGATATGTACTCGGATATACCTAAAAGATTTCTTGCGCGATAGCGCATCCTGTTTCACGGAGCCAGCTCTGAGCTGGACTCCAATTTAATTAATGGATTTTATTAATGGATTCATTTTCAAAGAATCGCTGATTCCGTGATAATTACAAGAAACGTTGATATATGTGTTATGTTCAAGTCTACAAATAAAAAAGAAATATCCGAAAGATAAAATTTCGGAAAAAAACAAACCTTTTTCCGAATGACTAGCGTGTGTTGGGAAAAACTACGTGTCGCTCGCGAACGGCGTCGATTTTTGGCGATACGTATTTTTTTGGCATCGGTGTGACAGTGGGATCTCCGGATGTTACTTATTCCATCGTGTCGTATTTAACCTTCTTCACCTTGAAGTATCGGTAGGCCGCATAGCCGGTAATCGTCAGGAGAACCGCAGCAGCCAACGTGGAACCGACTGCAACTGGCGCAGTCTCATCTCTGCTGGCCCGCGCGCTTAGGGAGGTGCACGAAAACTCGGCAGCAAATTCGTTGTTTTTGAACTTGAATGGTTGCAGCTTCATGTCTCTGAAATGTTCCATTTTTATAACAATATTGATGATAATAATATTTTTCTATAGGTTTTGAGAATAGATCAAATTAAGAAAAGATTAATAGCCGATAAGACCCCATACAAAGCCGCCCATGCAAAAGTTTCAATGGTATTGATGCTTCTCTCAATAGTATTGATCCTGTAAATCCTTTTCATTTAGTTTATTTATTGTTTCTATCAGTCTAAATTTCTGAATATTTGATTTCATCTTGTCACATCGCAATTATCGATCACTTTTTTATCTTTGACACGCATAGACATTATACGTCATCACGGCGCATCTCATTGTGTCTTTGTCAATCTTCTTTGCATATAATTGTTAATTGTGTAAAATAAATGAACTTTTTTGTTAATGTTCACTAATTAATTATCGATTCCTGTTAATAGTCTATTTGTCAAGTGATCACTATTTCTTTTATTGCTCTTGTCTATCTACATTGATCAATATCTATATTAAATTTTTGAAATGTAATTACATTGAAATGATTTAATTTTGTGACTTGAAAAATCTCATATACTACTATAAACTTGCAACATGAGGTACTAAATCCTGCTATCAGTTAGTATTAAGTTCGTATCATTATTTAAATTTGCATTAAAAAAACTAAAAATATTTCTAAAATATAAATAAATATTTGTAATTGTGCATTGACTTTTGTCTGAGCTCTTATCGACTATTAATCTTTTTTTAATATTTAAAGAATTCTCTTTTTATAACAATATTATTATACAAATTACTAACAGGAATGAAAATTTGTTCAATGCACAATAATATATTACTTATATTATATACTTAGCAGCACATAATATTAACTAGTGAGGAAATTTTATATTTAGACAAAATGGGCTAATCGATTTTGATAAATGTTATGATAAGAAGATTACTTTCGATATTGATTTGACTGTCATATCAATTTACATTTAGTTTCATTTCAACACTTACAGAAATCTATTATAATATTGACCAATTTAATATTAGCCAATTTATATTGCTGAAAGGTAGTAATTAATTACTTATTTGAGGTACTAAAGAAATTGAATGATGTTTTTAATACTTAAAATAAGTAATTAATTATTGTCTTTCAGTATTAGATTTCTGTAAAGGAAATATGAGATAAAATTAAATTTACTTCGGCTAAATTGAAATTTTGTGTCTGATTCACTGTATAAACTTAAAATATCATTTTTGTCTGTAAGATTACTTCAATAATACTTTAGAGTTACCTCAAAAGTACGCTGGCATGATTTTTGCCGTCGGTGAGCGGAATCTCGGTTTCTTCGGAACAAGCGTACGATTTTCCAACTGGTGTAGGAAATAGCATGGAGCTGTGTTTCTGGCCAGTACTTAATCGAATAGTCTTATCTAAAATATCAATAAAATAGTGAATTTAATATTTATAATTAACAATATATTACTCAATTCTTCTCGCAAATATATGTCAAATATTATCCTTAGTAATTTTTTAATCTTTTTTATGATAAAAGCAGTTTTTTACGATAAAAGCAATAATTTATTCAAAGTAACATAATATATTTTCAATCTATTCAATAATGTAATATATTCAAATTAAAAAATAAAAACAATAGAGCTACGAGTCAAGCTAGATGTTTAATGCTAAACTAATATAAATAATACATACAATATATATAAAAAATATATATATATATATATATTTTTTTTTAATACAGACCAATTTGAGTCATTCTCAATGTTAAATAATTTATAAAATTTCAGTGCTCCTATTACAAAATTGAACAGCGTAGATTATAAAAATAATATTAATTAGAAAAAGATAATACTTGTACATTATATTGTAATCAATCCATACTTAAAAATTTTCATTATCTTAAAAATAAATCAAACTAATTGTTTATTATTATATCGATCCGAATTTGAGCATCGTCAATATTTAAAATGTGGTAAATTCGAATGTGCACTTTTGAAATAAAAAGGATCACAAATTAGTAATAAAATAAACTGGAAAGTATTTGTGTTCTATTCTGCACAGTTGAATCAAATTATTTTTTAGAAAACAGGAGCGATGTATATTATTTTTTATATACAAAAAATTAAATATTGAGAATGACCCAACAGGGGTTAACGAAACGTCTGTATTTGAAATTACATCTAATTGTTTATATTAATTTAGTATTAAACATCTAGCTCGGCTCGTATCCTTGTTATTTTTATCTTTTAATTTAAGTTATTTGAGCCTTTCTGTTAATTAATTGTAATATATTCAGTATAAATTTTTAATAAAAAACAATTTGAGTTTTGTTATTAAAAATAAGTAAAACGTACGCGATTTCATACTATTGCATTTTATAAAACATTCGCACGAAATAGCAAAACTATGAAAAAACCAATAATTTTGCTACGCTTACTTGGCTGAGCAATGTGTTCGAAGTGTTTGTCACTGGAATTATAGGTCAGTTCGATTTTCTCGACATACCAACGTTCACCACCGGGTGTCTGGAAAGTAAAATCATTTGTCTCGTTCAATATAAAAAAATTTACGAAATCGATTATCCTTTAATTTATACAAAAATTAAGATTACTAGAAGATCAAAGACAGTATAATATGACATATGATATTCTTAAATACTTTGCTACATAACTAACGTTTTATATTATATTTTTATATATTTATTCAATATCTACGTTCTTTTTTTTAAGAGAAAGAAAGAAAAAGAGAAAGAAAAAAGGAAAGAAGAAAGATAGAAAGCGAGAAATGTAACTTTTACTAAATTTCGACTATTTTTATCCTGCATGTTACTCGAATCGAAGCATAATTTGAGGTGGAATATCGTGATAGCACGCAATCAATGATATGAAAGTGGAAATGAAATGAACTATATCTTGATGAAAGGGTCACTTATCGATTTTCGCAAAAAGCAGCTGCACTGCGTCTGGTAATTCCCTTAATTTATCCTTTGTATAATTGTTCCTTGACCCAAAAAATTATCTCTCAACACAGCTGTGAAAATAAATGTGATATTATGTGTAAAAGATTACCTTAGCGAAACTCCAAGATAGTACAAAGGCTTTCCATTTTAATGACATTGTCACTGTGTTTTCATTATCGCAATTTCCGGTCACAGTTGCATCGTCAGGTACGTAGATATCCGCTTCCTGGAAATAAATATCAATTATACAATTACTTATATTCTTGTTCTCAATAATCAAACATTTCCTTTTTCTTTCGAAATTTAATTTATAATTTAATAATATGTAATTCTTACTTGATCTTCGCCGAGTTTTGTCTTATACTTGACAGTAATAAGTGCATCTACTTGAAGAAGAATGCAAGCTTGTCCATTGCTTCCGTCCAGCCGATACAAGGGTTGCTCCATGGAAAACGGTTTGTGCGTGGTCGACGTAGTTGAGGGCACAATCGTGGTTGTTTTAAGTTCGGAATTAACTATTGGCTTTAAAAAAAGATTACGATATATAATAGAATTAAAAAGAAAATATTATTTATTTATAAAACGAAACAATAAAATTATCTATATTGCCTCATAAAAAACTATCAATGAAAATTGTTTCATAGAATTTTTATTATTTAAAAAATTTGTCTTCTCTTCCTCTCTCTCTCTTTTGCTGTCAATAAAATTTTCATTAGTTGTTTTATTCTAGAAGGATACTTCCGCTTAAAAGTTTATGACCTTCTGTAGAAGGTCATTTGTTATTGTAACATAAATGTGACAAGTTTTGCAATAACAATTTTTTGTTATAATAACAACTTTGTAAGTGACCAATAATTAATATAAGAGCATATAATCTAAGTCAACATTACAACATATACACTTGCAACTATGAAGGGTAAGAAAAACATGAAACAACATCAAAGTCGATGCGGGTGGCAATAGTAAAAGTTTCCACTAGAATGCACCGAAGTCTTTGCACGATGACGTCACATAATATCATCGAAATGTCAAGAGGTACAGTAAAAGCAGCACACATCGGACGTTATAAAAGCTTAACGCCAAAGAGGTTAACAAATCCATTGTAAATCTATTGAATTAAGCGCAAGCTTGTGTAAATACTCAGAAAAAATATAAAATTTAATAAAGTTATAAAATTTATAAAGTTTCTACCTTGCCAAGGAATTTTTAAAACTTAACAATCTTTCATTTTCCTGATGTTAAAAATTAATAGATTTTTAATTCGTAATTGATTATTATTAAATTAAATTAAACACATTGTTTACCGATTTAATTTTTTAAATTTGGATATTTTATAATCTCGTTAATAAAAAATTATTTATTATTATTTTTTTATTAATTATTTTTTTATTAATTATTTTTTTATAATGACTTAAGAAAAATGATTTAAGAATATGAAATATCAGAACTTTATATCACAATTTTGTACATAACTTATACAAGTAGTTTTAATTTTGTATAAAAAGATTAATATGAAAACAATCTGAATACACACACAAATAAACTGTCACATATTTAAAATTTCCGTTATCTAATATTATGTCAAAAACTGTTATAAATACACTTATAATAGCAATATCATAATGTCTTACCCAATTATTTTTCATTTTTTAATTCTTTGATCTTTGAATTCAAAGAGCTAATTTTTTCCCCTACAAGAATATTTTATTGAGTAAAAACAACTTTTTAATCTCGCCATTAAATATTTTTTAAATTAATAATTATAAAGTTTAACAAACTGTAAATATAAAATATAAATATCTTTGTATCTTTAAAAACGAATATTCCTTAATTTTTTACTCTTATTTTAACCGTCGCATTGCGAAATATCGTGACGGTAAAATCTTCGTTTAGAGGTCGTAACATTTACTAGTGGCATTTACAGCCGGAAGTTATATGATTATCATGCGACAGCGATGAAATGTAAATTGTGCATATAGTACGTATTGTTCAATGAAATATTTGCAAGCAGCAACAGGCAACGTTCAGTAAAATTGATAAACAGGTTGATATGAGAGATTAGATCGAGATGATTCCATTTCCTTCATGACATTTTATGACTGAAGCAAATCTAGCTAATCTGTGTGCGTGATAGCAATGATTTATAAAGATTAATACAAAAAATTGTAAATATCCTGTCTTTAAAGTCACATTAAAACAATATTTTGTTTGGGAAAGATTAGCTTAGACGTTATCACAATATGTAGAAAATTAGCCTTCTCTTATATTCTCATTTAATACGGTCTCTTCGTGTTTGAATTTTATTTTTATCGTTTGTCTATTTTGCATATACATACGTATAAGTTACAATTAGCGTCAAGTGTGAACATTAAAACACAAGAATAAATTAAAGGGCTGCGAAATAAGGTCAAGGTTTAGCCAAGAGCTATATGAAAGTTTTGATAAGATTGCTTTACGTATAATAGTACTATAACGCTCTTTTATGAATTCTACGCATTATCACACACGTTATAACGATGGCATAAAATCGCCATTGTGGCTGCATGGCATAAGGTCAGCCTTGAAAAAGCATAGATCCTTGGGCGTGTTCGAGTTTCCATCCGGGTACATCCCCGGTTGTCATGTCATTCCTATTTAACGTTCGATAAACAACATGGTTGGAGTAAAACCTGGGTTGTATTCGGGATGGGGATCCAAACACAGCCCTTATTGCAGAGATTTTCAAATTTTCTCTGAAAATGAGAACGCACATAATTGTGCAGTATCATATAATCAAATAATAATGCCAGACACTATCTTTCTTAGGGAGCGTTAATTATCGGATTTGAGCCTTAGGTTAAGTAAGCGACCGTAATAAGCGGTAATACGATTACGCGCAGATTTAGTAATGCAGCTTGCGTATATAGGAGCGGTCGCCGCCCACTACTGTAAGGACATTAGCATGTATATGTACATGCACGGATATACATGATCCAATGTGGTACTTTTTTTCCCTTCGGCAACATATTTCCACGAATCCATTTAAATGATTACTCCTGCATATAGGTATATAAATCGTTGTATTTTTAAAAGTGCTATATTGGTCACTGAAAGGAGTACTGTGTGTGTGTATGTATATATATATATATATATATATATATATATATATATATATATATGTGTGTGTGTGTATATATAATTGTATTATAATTTTTAAAAATTAGAGAGTCTGAAATGACCGTTTATAATGCATAAAATTTGACAAAAATTTGGTTATAATTTTATGTGAGAAAAAACAGAAAAAGAAAGAGAGCGAGAGAGAGAGAGAGAGAGAGAGAGAGAGAGAGAGAAATTACTATATTGGTAAAGAGTGGAGGTATTGAATAAATTTGTTTACCAAGGGTAACCTCGTTCTCGGAGTAGGGTAATCCACGTAGACTTTCGGCATTCTGCGTGTAGTATAACGTTGTTCATCCACTTGTCGCGGTATCGGCGAAGGAACAGGGACACTAAACGCTATGCCTGAGACACACCCTGTCGAAAATGATTTCAATAAAATAATTATGCCGCAATACATCGCATCGTACATATAGTAGTTTTGCAAAGTAAATTAGAAAGATTCGTATAACGCGCGCTATCAAAAATTTATTATCTAATTTACAACATTTGTGTTTCTCGCTATTTTTATATTAAATATTTAATTAAGAATGTAACTTTCAATTCTTGTTTCAAAAAGTTTCCTCGTGTTGCCTAATTTCTCCAATTCTCATTTCTTAGGTACAGAAATTAGGATTAAGAAGGAAGGGTGAGAAAACATGTGCGGAATTTGAAAGTACATCGAAAAATCGAATGAAATAATTTCTATCAAATGTTCGATTAACGTAATCAAAAATAATTTTATTTTTCTGAATATTTAGGAAGCATTGTCAAACATGATAATTTAGTAATAATTAGCATTTGGTAATAATTACTAAATATTTAGGACAGTGAAAATGTTTTTTGTTATGTTAACGAACATTTGATTGAAATTATTTTACTCGATATTTGATAGCAATTACCAAATCTTTTTTCAGTAATGTATCTTAAAATATAAAAATATTTTATATATTTAGATTATAAATTATATTTATATCTTTGATCATATCATAAGAAAAAAGCACTCAAATAACTTATCTAAAAAAAATGTTAACTTATGACATTTTGTTAAAATGACATTTATCACATCAAAACGCAATTATTTTTCTTCCTTCAACATTCACATACTCAAATCAATAATATCTACGGTATTAGAGTCACGTAATTACATAATTAAAATACTAAGAAAGTAATATCTCAAAAATATTATACATACAATTATAAATATTAAAAATATTATACATACAATTATAAATTCCATTGAATTAAAGTACATCGATACACACATTGAAAGTACTACTAATTTTGAGTACTACTTATTTTTTTCATGACAGATAAGAAAATGTAAGTAGATGTAGAAAATAATTTTGATGAGTTTTTCTATATATCCAGTTCTTGACGTTTAATACTTTTTATGAGCCTTTGACATGTCATGTGGAACGAGAAACAATTCTGCATATCTCGTTTCATATATATTTTTAGCTTATTCTACTCTTCTCTATATACTTAAAACACCTGAGTAACCACGAGAAAACTCGCTCACGTAATCGTGGTAGGGCTTTTTTTTCATTCGAATGATAATGTCTTCAATGCACCTAAGACTCAAATGGCGCGATTCGGCAATTATATTTGGCGTATCCTCGTGATCACGACAGGCACGACTTCGCTTCTTACGATAATAGCGAAAACACGTATCAATGCACTCCCTTCCTGAGCAGAAAGAGTTCACGACTTTTTCTCTTTGAGAAAACTCACACAATAGAAAAATCGCCCTGCAGTGTTCGCTCCGACGTGCCATTACGCTGTCGCCGCTGATTCTACTGCTTGATGCACTTCCTGAATTCAAATTAAACGAAAGTAGGAGGAAGAATATATTGTTACACGGAAATATATGTATAAAATCACGCCCGATACGTATGCCGGGACGGTTGCTCGGTGGCGACGTTCGCGAGGCTTGTGAAGAGAAGCGAGAGAAAGCTCGGGACTGTTGGATGAACGATCGATAGGACGGCTTTCAGCATGCGCTACTACGCGGCTGCTGTTCTGCACAACGCGATGGAAAAAGCACTACTCCGACCACCGGTGCCACCACCGCCGTTTCCCCGCTGATGACGTCGCTGCCGTCGGCGTCGGCGTCGGCATCGGCGTCAGCATCGACGTTAGCGTCAGCCGTCTCGTTGTCAGAGACTGTTCATTCATATTAGGAGTGCATCGAATCTACGTGCAGCTCAAGGAACCTAACACACCAAGTCAAGAGAAAGTCAAAATGGCTTTATTCTTACGTCATAATCGAGTCAAAGTGATAATTTTTTTAATTACAAAATTTGACTGTTTATTGACGATAAGAATCAAGATAAAGTCATTTTGATTCTTATTGATTTTGTATGTTCCTTGGGAAGGTCTCTTGGGAATTTTGCGCAAGCGTGAAATAATATTGAGACAAAACTTAATAGATTTTTTGCCGAAATCCTGAAATTCTTAATTTGCTGTGTGCGCTTTTTCGTTTCGCAGAAAATTCGAGAAAATTGTTTTATTTTAACTTCTTTCGCTCCTTTTGTCAGTAGAAACTAAAATCTTTATTATAATTTTGTTTTCACTTTGGTATACAAATAAATGGCCGACAAATAATTTTGCTTGAAGAAATAAATTAGAAAAATAAAGAAATAAATAGGAGAATTTATAATATTTATAATATTTACTTCATAGAGTCCAATAATTTTCATATTTGCGTGCGCTCATTATTAATGATAGAGATCTGAAATGTGTATCTTTTCAGGGAAAAAAATAAAAGAATTAAGTTATAACAGAGGAAAGTTTAAATTTTTTACTCGCATAAATTCCCATGTTGAAAGAAAGATATAATCTTGTGTGCCGTTCAATCTATTTCAAAACTTTTCTAATCATAAACACACCGGGTGTCACGTAATAGCTCGTGTGCAAGCTCCGACAGAAACTTCCGCTACTTTTTCATCCTCGCTGCAGACGAAGACGTAACGGAGCACAGGCGCGATGTAATAATACAATTGGGTCTTGCCACAGACAAATACACGCGGGATCTTAAAGGTCGTATTTCGGTGACCTGACGTGGGCGGTTCGTTATTCGAAAGTTCGAAATCCTGTCGAACTTTCAATCTCTTTTCGAATTAGGACAACGTGCGGCTTCCACAGAACATCTTAAAGATTCCATTATTACGACTTACGAAAACTACGTGCAGCGTAATGTAAATGCATAATGAATCTGTATCTGTAAACTTTCATATCTATATTGTATCCTCTCTAAATTCTTTGGAATATCGTTCTAAAGAGTGAAAATTTGTTCTTGAAAAGGAATAGCTCAATTTTTAAAGTAAGATTTCACTCTACAGAGTGTGAAATTCACTTTAAAAGTTGTAGAAAATCTATATTGTGTGTATTTATAAGATATCTGTATATCCAGTGCAATTGCACGATGAATTTTTCCTCTCTTGTAACATTTTCCCAAACAAAAAGCTGACATTATATTTGTCGTCATTTAAAGTTATTTGACGTTTTTTATCGTTGAGTTACGTATTTTATGCATTTTTTCTTAAATTTTTGAAAATATTCAATTTACCACGATATTTAAAATAATTATTTTCACATGTAATGAAAAAAAAATAAAATCAGGTGACATTTTTACAAAGAATCGCAATTCATGTGCAACCTGAACTTTTAAAAAGAATCGAAATTTATGTGCAACCTGAACTTTTATTCTTTTTCATTGAGTTACAGTTCTACAAATTGAATTAAATTTTGCTTTAAAACACGTTATTTTAAACTTGAATATACATATATTATATTACGTACATTATGTAACAGCATTATAGGTAATTTAAAAAATACATATGTATAATACACATATATGTATAATACATGTATGTGAAAAAAAAATTTTTTTTAATATGTAATAAATTAAACATTTTTAATAATTTGAGGAAAAATGCACAAAATCTATAAATTACGTTTTTACATGTGATCCTTACAATTGTAAACTCAATTTCAGAGTGCTTAAAGTAAGTTAGTTCTCACAAAAACCTTTCGTCTATTTCTCGTGGAAAATTTCTCTTGGGATTTATCTTGGGATTTTGCTCAAGTAAGTATAGCCGGTTTGGTTGCAGTATAAGACATAGAACTATGGCATTTACGTGACTGCTGAGAACATTTCGATAGATATGCCGAATGGAACGGATTAATATCTCTGGGTTAAAGGCATATTTTCTTATAAACCTATAAACGCCCACGAATATACATATATGGACACCCACGTGAATCACGACTCATTCCAGTTTGATTAATAATTGTAATGGAATTGTCTATATCGCGTCTATATAGCATGAAATATCGACATATAATTGCACTGTAATTTTATGTGATGTAATTACATTTACATTGGTGGTCTACTTTTTTTCGACAAATGTTAATAAATGAAGCCGATGCAACGCAGTGACGCTTAATTATTCGTTCACTACACTGATATTGATTTATTATCGTAAATAACTAACGATCATTTATTTACTTTGTGATTATTATTTACGATTCTTTACCTTTTACATGTGGAAGTGAGTGAGAGTCGATTTCCATTTACTTTTTTCTTATTAATATTTGAAAATGTTGTGGACATAAAAATAATATATGAACATATATGGAAAAAGAAGAAAAAATTTTGGCATAAATCATTTATTTTATTCTTTAATATAATATTAGATTCTTTAATATTTTATTACGAAAATTTATACTCTTATGTGATATATTATTACTCTAGTTAACTATTCATGATTCTGTTTTGAGATTGAAAAAGATTTCGGAAGACAGCTTATAGAATTAAATATGTATATATAAATTTACATAGAAATATTTAAGTACTATAAGATTCGCTTTGATCAAAAATAGGATTTCTCTTATTTAATTGGATTTTTATCAATTACAATTTCAAATTATAATTTAATATTCTCAATTTCATTTTTTTATACGGTCACATTAATCTTCCGGAGCTTTGAAAAATTTTAACGCCCACGGCAATGATCGATGTTATTCCTAATAGCACAGAGGGAATCTCTAAGGGACGTTCCAAAGACTATTTAGAGGATATCATTATATATATGTCCTAAGAAACGTTCGCCAGAACGTCGCTCAAATAAAGTGTGTTATTCGGGGTATATTTTGAAACAAGATAAAAATTATAAAAGTAAATAAAATTCAAATTAAGTATATATCGACCAATAAAATTATAAATATTGTAATAAATTTGTTCACTTTTGTAATTTTTACCTCATTTCAAGTATTGATGACTTTTTAAAAAATTTATAGCAAAATAATATATGTACATTTTTTTGTAATATTTCTGAAATGCTTAATTATAATTTTGAAATTCCAAAAAAATTTTTTAATTTAACAAATTCCTAGATATAAAAAATATAGATTCTATTACATTATGGATCTCCTTTTGTGTTGATATAATTTTAAATAAAGTGGTTTATGAATTATACATTTAACCCATACAGCAGAAATTTCTGAAATACATCAGACAGATATCCTAAAGATACATATTTCAAATATATCTTTAAGATATCTCTAAGATGTATTTTGGACACATTTGCTGTGTGGGAAATAATATTTGTTTCAATGTAATAATTTAATGTTCTATCATTTTATATTTGACTTTAAAAAAAAATTTCGCCAATAATTTCAAGATATCTTATACACATAATAATCGATCTCCAGATTTTTCAGTGATCTCTCCACAATTGCAAAAAACATATTATCATCAGGTATTATCTTCGTGTAAAAGTCTTCAAGCTGCTTCTAGATGACACTACTCATGTAGAAAATATGCAGCGCAAAGAGCAAGTTGAAATTGCCAGATCAACTAGATGGCGACGGCAGTTTCATTGCCGGCTGATCGAAACTGGAGAAAATCGGACCCGGAAATCCCGGAATTCGTATCACGGACCAGAATCATTGATCATCGCAATCACGATAATACTGATTGCAAGCAATTGCGAGCGAGAGAGGAGAACTTGTGTTTTCGCGGAGATTTGAGCAGTTCTCAGGACACGATAAAATTTGCGACGACACTGTACGTTTAATCGCAGAAACGTGACGTTGATGATTGACAAGAAGTCCTTCGGAGTTTCTCGCGAAATATGCTGGCTTTGAAAGTAAGGCAGAAGAACGTATCTGGCACCGCATAATTTCCAAGAGTTGCGAGAACGCTGCTTTTGGTTTCTAGGCGACCGTTGTTAGTTGCTCCTTTAGAAGCACTCGTATCCTTGGAAATTTCCTTTTGAGAAACAGCTCAGCGGCTTCTATCAAACCCGAAGGGAAGATGTCGTTCGAAGATGAGAAACGTAAGGAATCTCTTTCAGTTAATGATCAATCAAATGGAGAACAAGGAATTGTGAAGTATTCTAATGTCTCTTATTTCTTTATTAAATAGAAAGATTCTTGAACATGCCGCCAGAGAAAAAGAGAGGCTTTTACAAGGGAGAGATAACTACTCTCGATCAGATTTCTACATGGTCAGAGTATTGGAATAAAAACAAGTCTAATATCACCAAGACCGTTGAAAAGGCTGAAAAAGTCGATGAGACCCTAGCTAAGAAAGTATGTATGTGGCAAGGAGACATAACGTCGCTTGAGATAGACGCAATTGTCAACGCTGCTAATTCGAGTCTTTTGGGAGGTGGTGGAGGTATAAGATGTTCTGAAATATCTGCGTTCAGCAGAAAAAGCAGCTTTACAACTGTTGTAAAATTCTTAATATTTTTTAGTTTATATATTTAAATCTAGTAAGGAATTAAGGGCAATATTATGCTAAAAGATCAATTACATTAAAGAATTTTACATTTTTATAACAGTCGCAAAGCTATTTTATCTGATGACATTTATTTATGTATTTTGTAACTTTATGTATTTGAGAGATATTAGATGTTTCTATGAAATAATGACAAATATTTTAGTTGACGGAGCCATTCATCGAGCAGCAGGACCATATTTAAGAAAGGAATGTGCAACATTAAAAGGATGTAAAGTTGGCGAAGCTAAAATCACAGGAGGTTACGAGCTGCCAGCTAAATGTAAATAATTTGTTGCAAGAGTTCATAATCTATATTTTATTAAAAAATTAACTTAATTAAATTGAAACAAAATGTATTTTATTTATTTTAGATATTATCCACACGGTTGGTCCACAAGGTGAAAAGCCGGATAAATTAAAAGAATGTTACGAGAATAGTCTGACTCTGGCTAAAGAGAATCGTCTGCGTACAATCGCATTTCCATGCATATCAACTGGAATTTATGGATATCCACAAAGACCAGCGGCCAAAGTAGCTATATCGACCGTTAAAAAGTTTCTCCTCGATAATAAAGATACTGTAAGATTGCACATACATTCAACAAATTGTTAATATTTACAATCAAAAGTACATGTCAAATTTTTATTTAACTTTTCAGGTGGACAGAGTCATCTTTTGCTTATTTCTAGACACTGATAAAGACATATATGAGGATCTATTGCAAAAATACTTCGCCCTTGATTAAATGTTTATTGATAGATAAATTTCTACTTCAGCAAAGTCCTTCACAACATATTTGATGTAATTTTAGATATTGTATTTGAGGAATAAGTATTCACGTAGAATTATAATATACTAGATAGTTATCTTATTTCTTTCTCAATTCTTTTTATTTCTAAAGCCAAAACGAGTCAGTTCTAATTCTATTCGCGATTCTGATGAATAAAAAACATTTTCTTCGAGTGTTATGAAAAATTATTTATGACAAATGTTTTTCACAAACTTATATATTAGGTGTTGGAATTAATTCGTAGCGTTTTACAAGTGATGGGAAGTACTTTCATTAATGTATTTTTTAATGCTCATGTGAAATAAATAACATTCTTTCATTAAAAAACGCTACGAATTAATTCCAACACCTAATAGTTTTACATAATCTTACCCTTCAGATTTTGAAAATCTTCAAATTGAAAAAAAATTGTTCAATTAGGGGTGTGATACACTTAACGCTGCAACTTCGTTGACCAATCAAAAGAAAGAATTTCACGAATTGACCAATCAAAGAATGCTTTAAAGCATTTGCAGCGTGGATCGCACCCTACGATGGATTAATAACTATGATAAATTGCCATACATAGAATGAAATAATTATTAAGTTTATACGTTAATTAAAACAATTAGATAATTAATTCTAAAAGAAATTCCTTGTATTTTCTTAAATTTATAAATTCAAACAATACCATATGTTATAACTCCTTAGGAATGTTATCTCAGGGAGAGTCATGAATTAATTTTTAAAATAAAAATAACAATGATATAATAATTCGATCATTCATATTAAAATTGAATTAGTCAATATTAAAGGTTTTTATATAAAGTATCCAATTACGAGGTTGTAAAATAATCAACTTTGACAATGAAGTAATATATATTTAATAATGTCATTATTAAGTACTTGATCGTTTAAAACATATATATATATATTTTTACATTTAATTTTGCTAAGTTCACATATGGCTTTTAGTATGCAGTAATCTAGCGTATTGCAAAAGTGATCGAATTCGCTAGAAGTAATTTTGTGGTAAAATTAAAAATTAAATTTAAAAAACTTGAAATTAAAATAGTTAAATACATTATATAAATAAAATAATTAATTTTTAATAGTAATAATTTAAAAGTTGTAAATAATTAATTTAATGTCAATTAATTAATAATTAATAATGATTATTAGTTATTGTTTTTAATGATTAATAATAATAATTATTATTATTAATTATTAGTAACAATAATTTCTATTAATACTTAATAATAGTTTTTAACAATAATCGTTAATTATTAACTATTAATAATTATTTTTATAAATTATTAATTACAAATTTAAACTAAATTATTTACAATTTTTTGAATCCTGAATTATTAGAATTTTGTAACGTACAGAATTTTGCAAAAATCCTCGATCGATTTGGGATTTTCGCGCGAAAATAATTTGCTATTCGATACTCCGAAATGCTCCGATCGCCCTGAAATCAACATTGTTGAATTTAAAATACGCGCAGTTAGGCTGAATGGCTGCTACTGGCTGCGACTGGCGCGCCATCTTGAGAATCGACGACGGCGCGTCGCCATCATGAAAAACCCGAGGTGCTGTGATATATGTGTGTGGCGATAGGTGGGGGTTGGTCGGTCATTAACGCGGTGTATCTCGGAGACGGGAAATTTGTCACAAATGGGCGAATATTCCTGAGAACTGAGGACCGGCCCGATCGTACGAGACGCGAATTTTTCGCGTTCGTATCTCGCGATACGGCACGATAAATATCAACACCGTCGTGCTCGTTGTTGCCGTCGTGATCAAGATCGTCGCTGTCGTCGCCGTGGCCGCCGTTACTGTCGCCTGCCGTCGCCTCGAGCACACCCAAGGGACTCTCTACAGTCGGTCGCTCCTCGCCGATCTACGGTGCCCGTGGCGAGGGTGTGCGCTGTGCGATCGCGATCGTATGCCCAGTGAATAGAGTGAGTACAGTGTTGGGAAGAGAGAGAAAGAGCACGAGAAAGATAGAGAGGAGAAGCACACACACGCACACCACACACACAGAGTGTGTCGATAGCAGAGCCGAGAACGTTGTGGCGTTGGCGATCGTGCGCCGGTCGGTGCCGCGTATTGCTCCGAGCGGCGAGCGAGCGTGAGCCGACAGCCGAGCGTGTCCAAGCGTCGTGAGCGTGCCGTGGCCTGTCCGCGTCGAACGATCGTCGTCGTCGTCGTCGTTGTCGTCGTTGTGGTAGTAGTAGCCTACGCCCGCTCGGAGTCGAGTCGTCGTCGTGCAACGACGAGGAGAGCACGAGCGAGCGTGCCGTAATGGGCGAACGAAACGTGCATGCGCTCGCGGCGTGAGCAGCATCATCTTTGCATTCGATCTCGTATACACGTCGAACGTGAAGAAGAGGAAGAAGTGGAGTAATCGTGATATACCTGGAGGAAAGAGAGAAAGAGAGAGAGAGAGAGAAAACGAAAGAGAACCGCCACTTGATCTCGATGAGAGAGAGAGACGAGCAAGGCAGACGTACGTACGCAAACGGACGGACGGAGGTCCCGTAATCCTGAATGGCCGCCGCGGTCGCTTTCTAGGTTACTGACGGACAAGGAGGAGAGCGCGAGGGAGAAAGACGCGGTGAAGTGAGAGAAACGGCGATCGGAAGAGGTAAAACCGCCAAGAAAGAAAGGAAGTGAGAAACGAACCTTGTGTGCGTGCGCGAGTGAGAGCTAAAAGAAAAAAAAGAACTGTCGTCTGCGAGAGAGAAAGAAGGAGAAAGACGAACTTATAAGGACGGATTGAGAGAGAAAGAGAGATAGATAGAGGGGAGAGGGGAGGGAAGAGGACAGACACAGCGAACGACCGTGAGCGCTCTCGCGCGGACGCGCGCGCGCGCGCACACCCGCACCCGCTGAGAGACTCCATCATCTCCGCCGATGTACGGTCACCGAGGAGGTGATTATTCACGCAACGCGCGAACGCCGTGTCCTGGACGTCTCTCCCGTGCTCGTCGGCGAGGTCTCGCCGTCATCCGCGAATCGTCGCACGCGCCGACGGAAGTCTAAAGCCCGTCGGCGCCCGTTGCCGTCTTCGCGTATATTATAACTTGCCGCCCCCGTTCACTTATCGCATACACCGTTACCACCACCATCACCGTCACGATCATCACGACGACTACTACCACTGCTGTCAATCGCCACCGTCACCGCCTTCGTCCTCGTGCGTCCTCGTAACCGCCGACGTCGTCGCCGAGGCTTAGCTCGCATGTATGCATCTCAACACGTATGTATTTATTGTTGAAATATAAAAGGGAAAGAGAGAGAGAGAGAGAGAGAGAGAGAGAGAGAAAAAGGGGAACTTCTGCGTGTAACGTTCTTATATGTGGATATATGAATGCATACGGGAGAGTTGCGTATGCGTAGGTGAATGCACGATGCCCTAAGTGTCCAAAAAAACAGGGAGGGAGAGAAGGAGTAGTCAACCGAGTTTGCCGCGAGGAGTCACTTCGTTTTTCTTGCTCGTTTCTCTCTTTCTCTCTCTCTCTTCCTCTTTCTCTTTCTTCCTCTTCCTCTCTTGATTTGGCTCCGAAGAGGTTTTCTGCCCCCGCTCTCTATTTCTGTCTCTGTCCTTCCATTTCTCTTTCTCTTTCTTGGCATATTTCAATCACTAGCTTTCTTAATCCTAAATTTTCGTCCATCATCCAATTGCCACTTCTCAAACAAAAGGAGGAGATTTTTCTTCCTCCCTTTTGGGAGCGGTTTTACCCTGTCAGAGCGTGCAGATTCGCCCCAGAATCGATCCGCGGGCTGTGTATCCATATTTGTTAATTTTCTCTTTACATAATTTACTTAATGTTTATTATGTAGAAATCAATGTAGAAATCAGTTTCTGAATTCTGAATTTTAACAAAATTCAGAATTATTCAAAATTCGATGAGAATTTTACTAATGAAACTGTCTGATAAAACCTGTCTGATAAAACCTATCTGATTAAATTGATAGAGATCTGTCTGATTAAATTGATAGAGAATCACATATGCCGGTATTCATAGTCAATTCTTTGATATAAAAAGACCAGGTGTATCATTATGTGTAATAACAGCTGAATATAATTGGAGGCAAATTTCTGATCAGTGGCACGTTTCTAATTATACTTATAAAATTTGATCAATTTCTAATTGGTCATAAATGTCATTGTTTTTAATATGATTTCTCACATTCTTGAAATTGATTCATCTGGTCTTCTTACGTGGTCAATTCTTTTTTTAAAATCATCTACTACTCGTTTCTATCAATGCAGTTTAAATCTAATCTCGGTTCAAATAATCTTCATCTTTTTCTAGTTTTAAGAATAAGAAAAAGGTGACGAGTAAATTGAATCGAGATTAATCTACATTGGTAGAATCGGGTAGAACGGGCCTAAGTAATCCTTAAGAAGTTAATATAGTTTTGTAGCAACTTAAGATGATCTTAAATATAAGAATCGATTATATACTGGCCATAAACATATAATTGTCCGTAAGATTATCATATTCTTTGTTAAATAAACTGGAGTTCTACATCATGCAATTAAGTCCTTTGTTCTACACATTTATTTTCTTCGAAAAATTAGAAATATCAAATAATTAGTTGCATTTATATACAATTAGTAACATTTGTATACAATTCTTTTGAATACACAACCTTATCAATATTTCCTAAAAATGTTAAAGTATATATAAAAATCACTAAATAATTTGTGTAGTATATTTGTTAAAGTGATGAAAATTAATCCGGGACACGAATGACTCATTGTGTGTAAAGAATTGAAAAATCATTGTATATACTAAGGATTAAGAAAATCCATGCCATTTTTATGATCTAAAACGTGAATCATGCAGGGCATTTAATACGAAAAGACACAGGAGATCGCAGATCGCTGTTAATCAGAAAATTTTTTGCTAGAATAAATTTTCATACAAATCTTAAATTATGAATATTAATCGAAAGAATGTTTTTCTAACTTCAACACGTGAGGAAAGGATCGTACAATCGCTTACTCTAAAATTGCATATTGCATAGTTGTGAGTGTAGTTATAAGAATTGATCAATCAAAATCGAATATTCTTCTTATATTCAACTGTAATTGATCAGCTCTTGCAATCACTTACAACTACGCTTATACAATTGTAGAATAGGCTTTAAGGGTATAAGCTTTTGAATCAAACAGAGCCTCCGTTTCCGTTGCGTGCGTGTTGATTCGTTCGATCTCTGGAATACCAGTGCACAATTATTGAACGTTTTATATCTCTACTATCGCCGTAGCATATCGCTATACCGATCGAGGCGAAGCACACGTGTTAAGAGCTCATCAAATGTTATCAAAAATTCAATACTTTGCGGTTAGTACAAATGACTTAATTTCGAAAAAAAAACGAATCGTGTAACTTACATGAAACTTTAATATACGAAATTTACTTTAATATATGAAGAAAGAACATTTCGTTTTTTTTCATATTTTATGAGTGCAATCGTTACTAAATCAAACTTCAAGATACTTCTTGTGTATCTTTAATACACTGCTATTTCCTATTTTTGCGATAATTGAAATACTAATCATATAATTCAAAAAATAATTTGAAGTTAGCGGATAATGATTTCTGACATTTTATTAAAAAACGTTTTAAGAATTTTTTGCATTTTAATTCATCCGTGCTAACTTTAGCTGCAGATTATTATTGCAATGTTAATATTAAAGTGAATTAAAGCGAATGTAAAAAATAAATTAGAGCGAAGTGCGAATTGCGCAAGCATATTTAGAAACGTAACAGATAATCTGTTATAAAACAGATTTCTCTCACGGTGGACGTATCAAAGCGTCATAGCATGTGCATCGAAATGTGTCAACGATAAAGAATAAATAGCATTTGCTTTCCATAATTACGTAGAAAGCTGTGGTTCAGGCAATCCATTCTGTGCTATTGTTTACGCATTGACGCTCAACGATTTCATATTATCATATAATCGATGAGTGCTAAACGTAGCTTCGCAGAGTGTCTGATGAAATAAAACTTTTCGCATTCATGAAGCATATTAAATAACGAAAGTTTAATGAAGCTTACAAGTACATTTCCATAGATAAAAGTTTATTTGTAGTTTAAATTTTACCCATTAACAATCACCATTTATTTTCACTGTATGTGTTTAATTTTAATTTTGATTCTACTCTTCATTTCTTTCCGATTCTAAGAATTAAAAAAAAACATGAAAAGCAAGTTGAACTGAGTTAATCTACATTGATAAATAGGTTTAATATCTGTTTCCATCAACTTTAATCTTGATTCCACTTACTCTTCTTTTTTTAATTCTTAGAACTAGAAAAGGATGAAAAATAAATTGAATCGAGATTAAAGTTAATCTATATCGATAGAAACGGGAATAAAATAAACATAGAGTGTAAATCTAGTTTTAATTACGGTCATAATCTTTAAGAATGCCAATCTTTAAGAATCCCACTTTTCTTTGCAAACAAAATGAATTGAGTTGCGTTTGCTTGGTCTCAAACTTCTCGAACGTATTGAACATTCACCGTACACGTGTACGGCTTTGGTATTTGCTGTATCGGAAACATGTTATTGTAAAAGTTTCTATTGTGACAATATGTTGCCATCCCATTGAGAGGCTCGGAAATGTGTTCATGACCGCCCATTTCCTTGTAGTCTGGCAGCATCGGTCACTCTTGCCGATCGAAACGGTTTTTTATTACTTGTCTGGCTCTTCACTCATCCTTCCATCCTTTCCTTTCTCTCCCTCGAAAGAGTGCTGACCTCTCGATTGGTAGAAAAATTCTACCTTATTCTAACGTTTCATCGACTATTTACTGATCATAAATAAATTTGAATATTTTTGTATTAGTTTTCAAGTTCAACTTTTAAAGAAATATTTTTTAAAGATATATCTTGATAAAAAAATTTATTTACTTGTAGTTGTAGATATATCAACAGTTTAATTTATATGTAATTTGCAATTGAGTAACACTTTCGCTAAAATATTTTTCTATTATAGTTTAGAAATAACAATGTAAATAAAATTTTATTTAAAAGAGAGAGAGAGAGAGAGAGAGAAAGAGAGGACAATGACTCTACATTCATAAATTGTTTTTTGCAGCCGAAAGCGTCATGTATGAAAAGAATAAAAAAAACAAGTAATGAAAAAACGTAGCAATTAAAAAAATTGGTGTACGTAGGATTTATCATCAGGAAATATCCCTTGTTCATTTCTGCACATTACGTTCTACTTTAATTGCTTTTTGTACTTTCACGAGCGCGGATACGCTGCAATCGGTGTTTGATACGCGACGCCGCTCGCGTTACATCGTCATTGTTCTCCTAATGATACATCCTAATGATAAACTAACTTGCCGGAACAACTCTGTAATGTCGTGTCCCTATAGGTGTCGCATCGCACGATGTAATTATCGCATACTCGTTGACAAAGTGTACGGCATCTATAAGTACAGTTACCTAACTTTGACAATACCTTAGTCTATTTATAATTGCATTTAATTGGGAGTATCCAAAAACATTAAATTATTATCGTCAGAAAACCGTCTATCTCTATTTGTGTATTCATCCTTTTATTTCAATTTCATAAAATTTGTTACAATAAATAAACAAATCAATATATCGATCCCTTTGATCTTCCAACATTTACTGTCATTTCTATGTTTAACACATTCTGCACACGATTGATTTATCCTTTATATTGATTATCCTTTGTATGGACTAAATGAGCAAAGTGCGCTTTCAAAGACAGCATCGGTAGAGACAGGGTGGATCGCAGAGTAATCTTCTTAACGTGTGAGAATCCGTCGCCCGGCGACGATTTATTCTTGGATTACGCTATGGAAGCCGGGCTTCTAGCTTTATGTAATATCTTTCCTCGTTGTGCTATCGCAATTTTGTCCACTGGCAAAAAGCCGCGGGAATTGCACGAGAAACGCACGCGCCATTCGGCACGACGAAATTGGCGATGTATTGCTCGATAACGGTACAACAGCATTTCGACACGTTGCCGCGAACAGATCTGATGAGAGAACTATTGATATTTACGTTCGATACGATAGCGGCAATTATATTTTGTAAAATCCCTAAAGTATTATTATGGTATTACTTTTTTTCTGATAATAAAACAGAAATAAAATTGTGATAATATGTTTATATGGAAATCAAAGTCAATAATTGATGTATATTAAAAAAACACAATGTATATAGTATATAAAATAATGTTTGTGTTCGTAGAGGAAAAAAAGAGAGATGGTTTGATCGATAACTGAATCGAATTTAAATTGTACAAGTTATTATTATTGATTCGAACTAAGATTTAATGGCAAAATTTGCTGGAAATAATTTTACAACAATCTAATTTGATATTTGGATAAGAAAAATAGTAAGAAATTCAGCATTCAAATGTTCTTGTGGACTAGTTCCAATGAAATCTGTAGTCGCCCCTGGCTGCATGTCCTATCTGCGCGTGTGCCGATGACCTAGTAAGACCTAGTTCATAGGGACGGTGGTCTAGGACCTAATTTTGCATGACTCCGAATACACTCTAGATTTCTACGTGCTCATCTATGAGCACATTATCTTGAACATTTTGGGAGCAAATTGCATTCGCAAGGTTTTCAACCTTTTACAAGTGTGATTTCAAATTAAGCTTACCGTATTTCCGCACCGTAAACAATTAAAGTTGGTATAATATTGATCACGACAATTACGTAATTCTGCTTGCTATGCCACATTACATGTTTGACTGTGAAATAATAGAAGAATTTAGAGACAGCTTTCTGCAATTACGGATATGTCGTTTTTCGGAGCAATGAAAAAAAGATTTATTAATACATATTTCTTTGGATAGTATTAAGTAAACATTTACTTATAGTATTATAAATAAATGTTAACTTAATAAGAAAAATGATAAACCAAATGTTAAACCAATAGTTTTTGTATCAAATAAATATATGTTTACATTTAGCAAATATTTACTTAGGACTATTTAAACAAATATTTATTAAAATTTATTTATTTTTTCAATGCAGAAAAGACTAATATTGCTTTACTAATATCGTTTATAATTTTTTGTATTTTTCAAATGTTAAATAGTGAAAGAAAATTTTATTGTCAATGTCATTTGATAGTAATCGGTTTAGTCATAATGTTATGCAGGCACAATTACGTTGATAGAGAAAGCTGTAACCTCTTTATTATATATTCTTTACCGTAATAATTATATAATTTATTATATTACTGAATAGCCATCAGTTTGTACAGATACTTTCAAAATTTACATGTGTTCCACCCGCTCGAATGCTTTCGGGTAGTTTCAAACCTTGTGTGCAAAATTCGCTCTATAATTAGCGGCTAATGTTTCGCAGGTGGCCGTGGAACGAAAGTATATTCGAAACACCTGTTCACAGTGAAATAATGTCACCGTGAATATTTTCATAAGACCGCAACAATTCGTCCCGCGATGTCCTGCAGCTGTTATCACCAACATTGCCTATGGTCATCTATCAAATGCCCGTTTATATCATCATTGCGCGCGAACGTACATTGCGTGAGTACGCACGCACTTCCGTGTGTCGCGATTTTCGTGTAATCCTTCAGTCAGGATTTTATCGTACTTGGTCTTAAAGATACTCCCAACACAGTGGCATCCTTAATTAAGCATAGTGAATTCACATTTATTGCATTGAGAAAAAATTTATTAATTTATAAATCTCAATACATATTTCTTTAAATAGTACTAATTAAACATTGCTTACATTAAATAAATATTTAGATAGTTAAAATGATAGTGAAATTAAGGATTCTTGTGCTAAATATATAAATATATATTTACGTTCAGTAAATGTTTTATTAGTACTATATTGAAATAAATATTTATTAAAATTCAGCATGCGAACGATTTTTTAATGCATTATAATAGAGAAAAAAATGTAACAAAAGAAAATATTATTTCCTAAATCGGTTTTCTGATGGTACAATTCAATCAATCACCATACAATATATTGATATTTTTTTTAACTGCTTTTTATTGTTCTGAAAAAAAAATTTTGTTCACAATCTACAACTGCAACTAAAATTTTAGTTTAGAATCTCACATTGTATTCATCTAAAAATTGGCAGCAAACCAATAACTGAAACACTCATGCACTTCATATTATACATTAAATCACTTTTGATATGGTTGTCATATAGTAACTTGACGTAATTCAATATCATATCACACTAAAGTGACAGGACCGTATATCAAGATGTCTAGTAGAGAATGTTTCTCCAATACTTCTTTGCCTTTTCTTAATCGATAATTCGATTTTATGTTTGAATCGTCAAGGGTTTTTTCGCTGGTCTTTTTTCGTGTCACATGCATATGCTAAAAACACTGTTTGAATATCTTTAAAGATAATATCTAGTTAGAGATAACATCTATGAAAATATAAAATGGAATCATAGTAAATGATAGATAAACTGACTGTGAAACTAAGAATATAACATATATTGTTAATATTTTAAATAGATAGATAATTGTTGGAAAGGATGAAAGTTTAATTTTACTTTGTAAATGTTTACATAAAAATATACGTTGCGCAATATCAAGATTGTATTAAAATGTGTCTATATTTATTGAATTCAAGATATGAAACGTGAATGTGTTGCCGATTTTCGTAAACGGCGACACCGCATTTTTATGTAACACGTCATATAGGTTACAATTTTTAATTATGTTTAATTGTGAGGTAATGTACGTTTGCTCATAAAGTAGTGTTGTTTGTCTTATGAACTTTACGATCGTCTTCAACGGCCTGCTGGAATCGTTATCGGCGCTTGCGGTTCATATCATTTCTCTGTTTCTCACCGTTTACACATGTTTGATAAACGATACCGTGCTTTTTCTTCAAGTATTATCTCGTTTAAGCAGGGACTAAATATGCAAATTTTGTAATCTGCTCGGGATAAATTTTGATTTTTATCTTTAATTTAATAGTTTTAACAATTTTCTTCAAATTGGACAACTATTATCCCATATCGGATAATGCATAATTATTTTTTTTTATTAGATCTCTCTATGCTAGATAATTAGAATTAATTACGTTTTAATTTTTAATTATTGTGCAATTCCTTTAGTTTTATACAGGAAACTCTTTCCGTAATTTCTTTTTTAATTCCTTATTCCTGGTCACGTGTCGCTGCACAAAATGCGCATAAAATACGCGGGGAGACTATTTCGCTTTCTCAAACGTATTAATTCAATATTCATTAGTTTCTATATAAGTACACACGTGCGCGCGTGCAATTATTATTCGCGCGAGATAGGATAAAAATTGCGTAAATATTAACTTTTTTGTTTTTGGTTGTTTGTGTGTATTTTACGATTTCTCACCGAATTTATCATGTCGGAAGTAAACGCTTATACAAACAAAGCTTTGTAAATAAAAAAAAAGATTAAAAGTTATTTTATTCGTTGAAATACATTAATGAATTACATTTTTGCATTAAAATTTATCACTTGATTTTTAATGAAATTATTAATATGAATACGATTTTTATTTTAAAATATTAAAACTTCATGAATCGTGTGTGTGATCTTAATTCTGTTCTTCGTACGATAATCTTAAAGAGATATGCGCCTACCTTAGTAAATTTTCCTAAAAATCAGTGAATTTTATTACGTTGTTACGCTTGTTATTGCTGACCGTAATCGTGGAATTAACTGGATTTTTTTATAGCAGTATCGATCGTTTTCCTCGTATAGTCACGTAGTGAAGGAGATAATGCCCATCGGGATTATTAATCTCAATACTGAGGGACGACTTTCGCCAACCTTGTTTCACCCGACCAATCCCGAGAGATACGAACTCTCCACGCACACTTATACTGTCAATTGTATGAACTGCATAAGGTGATTCACATAATATCACATGTCATCTTGATCTTCGAATCTAATGTTATTAGATGTGATCAAAATTTTAAGAAAAGATTTTAGTAGAAGAATATAACGGCAATATGTTCGATTTACGACATATTATGTATATTATACATTATAAGAGCTCTATAAAGTTTATTATTTGTTAGCGCAAAAATTAACATGACTAATAAAAATTTTCTAGAAAAAAATGCAATTGTTTTTATCAAGTAATTTTTGTTTATGGATATTAATAAACTGAATAATTGGTTTTCTATTTAAAGAATTACATTTAAAGAATTACAATACATTCGAATATCGATTTAAAAATTATATGAATTATTTAAAAAGTTATCTTCCATTTAGTTCTGAATCTACAACTGTTTTTCTGTTATATTGGACAGATTGTTGTCTTTCCACGTAATATTTATGTAATACTTGAAAATATTGCTATCGTGGTAAACGTGGATCACCCGGTATACACGTATTTCTTTTCCTTCAGGTGTGGTATACACATCTTTTCTTTCAGACATTGTTCTTTTTCTTTGTTGCCGACATTTTTCCCTTTCAACCATTTCCGCAGATTTCTTGTTCCGCTCGATTAGATAGAAATCTTAGATAAAATTGAAACGAGAGAATATCATAGAATTATTTTATTTTTGATTGTATTTTTAATATAATGCGAATATACACTATTCTAAATTATATTTTTCTCAATTTGATAATAATAACTTGGTCATTTTTATAATAGCTTAATTATTTTATTTATCTAATTATAAATAATAAATAAAATAAATAATTTTTCTGACCAAATTAATCAAGTTTGAGAAGATTTTGAGTTGGTTTATTGGTCAATTAAAGCGATATAATAATCACTTTATTATATATATATAATAATGTAACTATGTACATCTAACTAATATATATATCAATGACGTCAATAATATACATAGTGGAAAGTCTATTTGTGAAATGTTAATTTTAAATCTTTTTTGCAAAATTGTAAATATCTTTATAAGAACAATTCGACATAATTTATCGTGACAATTTCAATAAATATTTCTTCGTTTCTTCTAATCTCATCGATTTGATTATCACGATGTATTAAAATGAATCTCAAATGAAATATTCGACAGTGTGTCTAATGCTGTATTGCGAAAGCAATTTTAACATGGTTAATTTTCCAACTTACAATTCAGAACATAGACATCGATAACATATTTTGCTCGGTCGCACTTCTCGCATATATATAAATAGAATTGTAATATACCAACGTATCGCTTGCCGTGAGATAGCAGACATATAAGAACCCAAATTGGCCCGATGTTACATTCCGTCTGTCCGTTGCTGCAAGGTATGATTCATGCTCGCCTACTTATGTGAGCTTGGCCTGTTTCGGCTCGAAGGATCGTATCCTTTTTAACTCTTCCCAGACTACCGCAACTACATGTAATCTAACGTAAAATTTAAAACTAAAAAAATAAGTTGGTATTTTGTATCAATCGCCATGTTATGTTATTATTCAATTTCTTATGAAATTTAATAATTGTTTTTGAGTTTATTTAAAATACTTATATGCGTAATTTGGACTAGAAATTAAAGAGTTTCAAAGTTGATTTTAAGTTTATTGTGGAAAACTGGAAATTAGGGAATTGTTAGGAAAATTGAAAACAGGGAAATCAGGGAATTTTGCAAAATTTTTTGGAAAATTAAAATTTTTATCTGTAAAAAAGCTTAATACATGTACATCATACTTACACAGTTTTTGAATACTACCAACTTAATTAAAAATGTAAGCAGTGTTAACAATATTATTAATTATTTACATTGCTATATTAAATTAATCTCTCAATAAAATATTTAACGGTTTTCAAATCAAGACGAACATACAAAAAGGTTTAAAATGTTATTGAAAGTCAGGGAAAATTATGACACTTTGTTTAGAGAGGTTCAGGGTCCTCATCCTATTTTAGGATGAGGACCATCCAGGATTTGTAACGACCCTGTAATAGTGATACATGTTTTGCAAGTAAACATATATTTCAAGAATACATTTATTTTATGAAATTTTAGTACGTTCATTATCGATTGTAATAACATTTGTATGAATCAGGAGATGATATTTATGATTGTATTTGATCGGATTATGACGCAAATGTATGCGTAACATTACGCTTGACTAATATTTATGATGCGCATTGGCTTGTTGTGTGACAATACCAAAAACTCGTTAGCGCCGATATTTTCGTTGCCGTTTGCCGCATTCATTTGATCACTCACATTGTGCTTGTCCATACATAAACACTGTCACGCGTAGTGCCGTTTTATGATTTGGTCGACCGTGCGTATATATGTGTAACAATCGCATGATAAGTGTGCGTATCTGCCGGCTCCGCACGCACCACACGGATACCACCGACGTGGTAATTGAAGCCCACGGTTTACCGTGCATACCAATTAATAAAGCTCACTTTGTCAATCAGTGCAATTGCGTTGCTATATCGGGCGCCATGTCCAGCAAGATCGAGCTTGCGCTCAGCTAAATTGGATGAAAATGAGATTATCGATCCGTTTAGTTAGGAATTGCTCTAATGCTAATAAATGCTGTTAATTATTAATTGGAGATATTTCACGATGAACGAATAGTTGAAACTAAAATGAGCATTTTCTCTTTTTCTTCATCAAAATTTTTATGCGATAAATACTTGTGCATAAAAAATTTAATATGCTTAAGTATGCATGCATTGTAAACAATGTACAAGATGTATAAACATATATAAAAAGAAATATGAGAATTTATTAAAAATGCTTCTATCTGTTTATCTTCTTCAGGAAGGAGGACAAGAAACGCTATTTAATTAATTTTTTCGTTGTTATTACAATTATTTGTTTGATGTCAAATCACATATGGATCATTGATAATTTTGAAATGAACCGTACTTTTCGACTTTTTAATTTTTTTGCCTTTAATGCGCTGAAAAGGATCGAAAGCTCTGTTGACTGAACTATTAAGGTTCCTGAATAATCGCCATATTCGTGATGTCATAAACGAGAAATGATTTTGAAGTTCCTTACATGTCATTTGTAAATAAAAAGAATTTGGATAAAACAAAATAATGAGATTGCTTTAAAAATTGTCAAAATTCCTGTTAATATATAGTCATAAAAGGTAAAATGTATATGTAGAAAAGATATTTTCATTTTACGTACCTTTTACGACTATTTACTAATCATTGCAGGAAGAGTAAAGATAGCTTCGACTTATTTTTACAAGCGTTTTAAAGCGATCTCAATTTTTTCTTTATTTACAAATGACGTGCCAGAAACTTCAACGTGTTACTTCTCCCTTACGACGTAACGTCACGATCCAACAAGACCGCAGTGATTACTCAGGGGTCTTAATTCCACTTGAAAATCGTCTTGAATGTCTTTCCTTATTCCAGGCGTAAGAGAAGAGGGTGTATCGACACATCGTTGGAGGAAGGTCTAAGGCTGGAGTGAAACTGGCTGGCCTACAATGTCCGCTAGCATGCGGAGCACTCTGCAAACCGTTCCGGAATCCGTGCCTGCCGACCACGTCACAAACTCCAAGGTAAGTTGTCCAAAATCCGATTAACTACGAGTATCTCCTTCCGCAAATTACAGCGGAAGACTGCTCGTCGTCCTTTGTGCCTCCTCATATTCTCATCTACGAGTAAAACGACTGCAATTTTTCCCGCCTCGGAGACAATGAGAGATTTTAGCTTTGCGTTTTTCCCCAAGATTTCGATAGCTTTTGAAATGTTTCTAATTTTCTAAGCTAGGTTTATATTTCTCGTATACGTTATTGAAGATATTAAATCAATAATTGAAAATACAATATTTTCTTTAAATTGTACTTTCAATTAAAATTTTTTTAATTTTTTAAATTTATTATAAATATAAGGCAATAAATATCCCGAGACTTTATTTTTAAGTTTTATTTATTTTAACAGCATTGAAAAATGACAGAAGTACTTATATTTATTTTTAAAATATTTATAATTATTAACTATTTTTAATATGATTATTTCTTAATATCTATGAACTATGAATTATGAAACTATTTCATATCTTCAACTCGCATTTGAAAAAAAAAATATCAAATACTATGTTTAATACGAAAAATAACTGTAGATCTCCATTCTTTTTACTAATTAATCAACTAAAACTTTGATCTTGTTAGAAATTTTTTCTCAGGAAATGCAGTTGAAAGCATAAAGGAGGTGAATGGGCTGGTAAATTGAAGAGAAGTTCGGAGAATATAGTATGCTTTTTTTTAAATATCGCGTGTTATATACGTGCTTGGTGGTGCCGCAGACATTCCTCGACCTTTGAACCTTTCCTTACTGAACGAACGGGGGTTGGAAATGTCACGGGTGCACCGCTTTGCAAGTACATACGTTTTACGACTGACCCTGGCTGATCAACTATACGATGACATAACGACACGGTTGATTTACTCGGCAAATTCGATTTACTGACGATGGACTTTCTTTTATGCGACGACGTCATGACGTTTTCCTAATTGCTAGTTGCGTAATGTAACACATCAAGATATTGTGAGAAAATATCTTATTTTATTTAGATGGACGTATAAAATCGTGTTCCTGCTTGAAATACAATATAATGAGAAGTTTATGTGAGAAGAATTTATACGAGTTACAGTCATAATCTCGTTACTAATCAAAGTAGCTATGTCTTAATTTAAATTGAACTAATTTACAATTGCAACACAATGTAAATTGCATCATTATTGCAAAGATCATTATTTATTCCGAAACTCTCTTTTATTTACTATATAGTTATATAAAACATACGGAGAGAATCGTTTATGTAATACGCTTATTGTTGCATTGTTGTAAACAGTAGGCAAAAATGTTTTAATCGCTTTAGTACAACAGTTACAGATATATGCATATTTATTTACTGTTTAATGTTTTCTCTCCTCAATAATTTTATATTCATTTAATGTTGGATATTTTTAAATTAAAATTATGATTAAATGATAAAAATGTTAAAATATACACATTTACTCTACCATTCAAAAGTATTCGTTCACTTCAATTTTTGTACGTATTTTTTTATACACTTGAATTCTGTTCTAATTTTCTCTCTATTGTATTTTTTTATTGTATATAGAATTTAAAATTTTTAGCTATTAAATATCATTATTTAAATCTAATATCTAGAAGAGTAGGAAAGAAAATGGAAATTCACTCTTTTTTATTTAATTAAGAAAGACAAAGTGGACAAATACTTTCGAGCGGTAGTGTATACAATTAAGATGTGAGTATCTACATAAGAAAAGCCCATTATTATTCACTTCGGATGGAGTAAATTTCTCAGACACGCGGAATTATCGTTCTATCATGCCTCATTGTCTCCGGATCTGGAATGTTTCGCTGTCGTTCGTAGGTCGATCAACATGTGCCTCGTCACGCGTAATATGTTAAGTCTATGGGTCGACGCTCGCAGACGGAAGAAAGTGTCCGACAGAAATGGTTGGAAGTTGCAGCACATTTTTCAAGGTTCATTGAAGTGTGTTCAGGAAGCTGTAAAGTTAACTATGTAAGACTCCTACAAACTAGTTGAAACCTATCGCTAAGTGCACTACTTTCTTATCAAACCGTGTTATCGTTTCTGTGACTTCCAGATACTTCGAATACGTTCTTCCTGTTGCACGCGTCCTTATGTCGCGTAGAAGGCGAAATGTTGCTTCCTTGTGATATTATATTATGTATCGCAAAGTTGCTTCGTGACGTCTCTGGTATAGGGTGATCGCTTTATATTAACGTCAAGCTTTCTCAAGTTAAAAAGAAAGGAAGACAGTCGTTAAAATTAAAAATCTGCAAAAAACAGTTTATTATCTCATGGAAATTTTATCACATGGTCATTCAATAATCTGGAAGAGATTTTATGGGTATTTTAAATATGTTTTTATTTTAGATATTTTTGAGTACACTGAAGTTTTATCCATTGTTATAGAAAAGACACCTTTTATTCTCTTATTTGAGTTTGACATTTGAGTTTTTAGTTCAACATTGTAAACACGTCATACGAAATCGAATATGATTTGACAGAAAGGTACGTGTTGTAAATAGGCCAGCGAGTCTGGTGGATCTGTTTTTTTTTTATGATGCGTCTAGCCCAGATTTCGTCCCGAATGTAACAAAACAGGAATCTATAGCCGATGACTCGATCGAACAGGTTTTCACGACCAACGGCTTTCGAATTTTCTCTTAGCAATGGTCGCCAGTGCTTTATCGTCATCACTGGCAGGAAGCTTTCACGTTTTCACGCTCGTGAGAGCGTCGATAAATTATCGAAATTAATCCTTCGTCCGTAATTAATGGCGCGGTTATAACTTTCGATTGCGACGGTTTAATCGTCGCAAACGTTAATAAACAGCCTACGTGAATTATCTACAATATGCAGTAGGAAAAATATAATCTCTCTTAAATAAAATATAGACTTGATTTTTTTTTTCAATTAATATTAAGCAAAATTATCCTTTTACGAGACGAATCTATAATTACAATCAACTTGATCATTATAAGGAGATATATTACGGTACGATACTGAAAATGATTCTCTTTTTATCTTAATCTTATGAATTTTATTAAAAACTGTGTGAGCGTCGATCTTTATCTCCACGATAAACGTTTTTCTTAATTATCTTTTACACAGACTGCGCTAAATTGTCTTTTGCATGAGATTATCTCTGCTAGCTCATTATGACCTCATCTTACGGTATATTAAAATGCTGATTTATACTGTTAGTTAACTGACGATATAACTGACTCATAAGTGTCCCAACGGTGTATCGCAATGTATCCACTCGACCATTGCAGCTATATACGCCGCTCACTCGATGACAATCGTACAGTACATATCGGCGATGATTTAAGGTCATCGAATCGCTGGACCTTGAATAGGGTTCGGTCGCTAAACGCTTCGGCGGTCGATGACATTGTATTTATTTTCAACGATGTTCAAAATTTCTAATGCTTGTTGAAAGACACCACGTCCGTCATAATTTTGTCACAAAAATCGATCGGACTTACGTCACGAAAATTTAGCCCGTATATCACGCGTCATGTAGGTAGAATTCGCCATATTCAGAGTCAGACAGCGAACGTATACATATATTCATATATAAACTTGCATAACGTGTGCAGATTCTCATTGCCATATACATACATATATAAATAGATCATTTATGAATACATTGATTTATTGATTAATGCGTAAACAGAGGGGAAGGGGTCTCGGAATATCCTCGACCATAATTTTAATAATAGACTTCCTATCTTAATAACATATTTTTTATCTTTGATGACGGATTATTTAGCTTAATTTTAATTTTAATTGTAAATCTTAAACTTGTCTTATCTGCGATATTTTTGTTGAAAGAAATTGGTTATATATTCAATATAAAAAGATCATAACCTGTGATTCAAATCTTAAATTTAGTTTTAAGTATTTGCGAAAAGATAAGATGACGAAAATTAATGTGTATCTTACGATGCAACCTGCATGTATTGCGTTCTACATATTTCCGTTGAAGAACTGATTATGACAGACTCTCACTTGAGTGCTTTTATACATTGCTGTGTAACATTAGTCTTCAGTCATTGGATAAAAAAATTTCGGCTGTCTTTAAATGCATATATATATATATATTCTATATATATATACTCTCACATTCTAACAAAGTGCTCACAGTGAATTTGATAAAAAAAATAAGTGACATAAATAGTTATTCATGCAGAGATAATTATTTGTGTATGCCTATATTGAAATTTTTATTTTCTAATTAAAAGTCTTGCATTATCTAAAAATAATCAATATTTGTGTTATTCAGATATTAATTTAGATATCAATCATTACTTAAACGTTGTACTTAAATGTGCCCATTTCTGGAAAAATCTGTTTTACTTTATTATAACAAACTGCAAATAAATCGATGTAACGTAATTTATGAAATGATAATATTATAAGGGAATAAATTACTGGGATGAATAAATCACAGACAGTTAATTCTCATTATTATTCACGGTTTGATTCAATTTAATGATAAAGTTTTATGATCTATTATGGTCCATACGTTACACCTTATTAATAATATAAATCGTGGAATCGACATTTGAAGAACTGCTGGATATCCGGATTATGAAACGTTAAAACCTCCTCTTTGACCCTACACGACGTAACGGTATCAAAGTCGTGCAGAACGACGTCGATAAGCTTAATTAACCCGGTTAACACTTGTGCGGAAGATGCAAGAACAGTAGCGAAGCAAGGCCATCTTTTTATCTTGTTCTACCAGTTCTCTCTTTTACTGGATACTGTGCCAAATCACAATAGCTATTTGATCGGATTATTGTTATCAGATATAACAATCGTTGACAAAATTGTTAAATCGTTCTGTTGTTTCCCAGAGGTATGAATTTAAACGTAATTATTTTTATTGTTTCAATTTGATTAGTTCTTATTAAATCTAACGCATTAAGATAATTTATATAAATTTAATTTTTAAAAGAAACATACTACAAATTGTAATATTGTCAACAATTCTTTAAAAATGTTAATTTAAGTGTGATACAGATGAAATTCATTAGAGAGAAATTATTCACACACTCTTATATTTCTTATATTGTTAGATTGTGAAAAGAAACATCGTGAAAATGAATGTCATTAAATCAACACCATTTAGGTGCTAATGCAATTTGTGAGGTCGACGAAAATTACTTTCTTCAGACTGTTCTTTCAGCAAATTCAATGATGACAATTTATATTGTTGGATAAGTCTGTGCTCGAATCTTATTTATAAATGCGATTCACGCCGACTAATAAACTAAGACTAATTTGCTTTTTATGGATACGCTTTCTCTACACATTTGTCCAGCATCGTTGATGATGATGATGATTATAAATCACGAATGCGTCTGTAATCATATTTATTCAATATAATTTCATGATTGCGCTCTGCCGCTAATGATGTCCCATCGGGAAGTCAAAAGAATACATCATATTTTTTGTGCGATGAGATAAATAGTAAAATAATAAATTTTTTAATATTTACATATTTTAAAAAGTAATTTTTACACAGTTTTCATATTTCTATATTTTTTAAATTTCTAGTGGAATGGACTCTTGTAGAAAAAAATATAATATTATAGCTAATATTATATCACACTGTAAAGTGAAAATTTATATTAGATATAAATTTACATTTTTCTGAATTTTACCATAAACTTTTTTTCTACGAGTTCTATTAGGATATTTTAAAACACACAGAATCTATATTAGGTGTTGGAATTAATTCGTAGCGTTTTACAAGAGATGGGAAGTACTTTCATTAATGTATTTTTTAATACTCATGTGAAATAAATAACATTCTTTCATTAAAAAACGCTACGAATTAATTCCAACACCTAATACATAATTATAACAATTTTACAGTATTTGCTTCTAATACAAATTCTCGTAGATTTCAAACATATATTATTTTTAGCCATCGTGTTATAGATTTTCTATCCCTTATGTTATATATATATAAACATTGTGGAGTTACAGAATATATAACATGATGCCTTTATATTTGAGTAAAATCAACTTCAATTTGTATACTATTATAAGAAATTAAGATAAAATTGATGTAAAAACAAAATATATTCGAATTAGTATATGTAACAATGAAAAAGTAACATAAGGTTACTATAAAAAATACAAAGTAATAGAAAATAATGACATATACGATACAAAGGAATAATGTTGTCTTTTGTTGTGAAATTAATATATCTTTTCGAGACATTTTTCTCGATAATGTCACTCTAATCATTAAACTATATCGCCGGCACAATCGGCAATATGCCGGTTTATGTGTTGCAGAAACGTTACATTACGCACACTCGAATGTGAATAGACTGTTTTTTTGTTTGAAAAGCGTGAGGGCGTCTGTTTTTCTTACCATCTTGGATGCGGCATTACCGGTCTCGTCACGGGACGCGCGTTCAATCGCGATCAATTAGACGTCAAGCAGAATAGCATGGGCGCTGAGTCGTTCGCAATCTTGTCGTGTGTGCACATCCGAGTTTAACCCGTTGCTGTTCTCTCTCTCCCCCCTCTCTCTCAGCTCTCCCCCCTCTCTCCCCCTTCCTCTCCCCCCTCTCTCTCTCCTCTCTCTCTCCCTCCTCTCTTTCCCCTTTTCTATGTTCTCTTTTCGCAAGCCATATGGCATCAGTGTGGATGGACATCGTTTCTACACTCTTACACACACTTCGTAATTCTTCATTGAGCCTAATTCCAATCCAAGATATTGGAGCTAAGATAACGCTTGAGAAGCAACATCATTTAGCCATCTATTCAAAAGACTGTTGTCTTAAATATTTTAATAAATATATAAATAAATCATTTTATATCAAACTAATAATGACTAAATCTTTAAAATTGAAAATTTTATATAGAAAACTTGTTTTAATTTAATTTTCTGAATTGATTCATTTTTGCGTAAAGTTTTCATTTACAATTGTTTCTTTTGAGAAAGTAATGTGGGAATTGATCAATTAATTATTTAATTTTGTTCTTTTTTTCATCTTCTCTTCATTTTTTCGTCATTATCTTAAATTTTGAAAATTTATAATTAAAAGTTCAATTAATAATAAGCATAATAATTCAAGCGTTATATTTCTGCCTGAGTTATTTTTTTATTGATAAAAGGGAATAGGAAATTTTTCGATTGGAAGAAGAATCTTTCAACGTTCTTCATTTGGATTTATTTCAGCAATGAATCAAAGAATAGGCCCGTTTCTTCGCCCGTTCACCTTGCCTTGATCGCCTTCTCGGACATCTTAAAACGGACATAATGATAATGTAGTCGTTCGTGAATGATATCCAGTTTTCGCGTCGGGTGCTTGGGTTATGATTGACCCAAATGTAGCAACGACCTTGCAGACCACATACCCGCCAAGAGAAATGCGGATAAATATAAGATCCAGCGCAACTTATACTTATACTTATATGTATGGTACAAAGTTGCACCGTCGATGATAACTGTGCTAACTTGATGTTAATGCATGTTTTCATATAATATAATTGGAAAAAATATATTTGAGAAAATTTAATAAAAGAGAACAAAGATTGCTTTTAAAAAAATTATATATACAAAGTTTGGAATATTTACTAATATATGTATTCTTTGAAATATTTATTTTCTGACAAAATAATTTAATAAAAAGATTTTACGTTTATTCTATGAAAAATATTGTACACTGAAAAATTATAAAAGTTATCTTGCATATATCTATATATCATACCACACCTCAGGTTTTAACATAGTTTCTTATAAAATTTAAATGTTTAAATCTGAGGTACGGTATGATATATATGCAAGATGAGATTTATAATTTATCAAAAACGTTTATGGCATCTTCGTGGATACGAAAAGTTACTTGGAAAGTTCAGTTCGGTAGTAAAACAGATACGACCCTGGAAATTGGATTCTCTTTAAAGTTCCATCCGACACAACTATAAATTTCAAGTTCCCTGTGGACAACAAATAAGCTGTTGCTATTTCTTTCCCACTGTCTTTGCAACAGACGCTTTACTGAACTTTTCGATAGAAACTTGGTTACTATAGATCTACGTGAACTGTAAATGTAGCTCTTGATCGAAATATATGATTGTAACTTTCATATCCCTTTAAGTCACGCAGTTTCTCTTCATATTCGACTCTAAGTGTCTCGTTTATCTTAATTCTCAAAAATTGAAATCGAATATAACAATCAAGTCTTTTTTATATTATTTTATATATATTACTATTTACTGTATATTCTTCAAACTATTGACAAAATAATTTCTTCTTTATATTTTTATTTTTCGAAAATTTAATTGCGTATCGAAAATAATGCAGAATCAATATTGTGCAGAATATCTTATAAGATGTTACTTATGTTTCATTAGTCACTATTGATATAGTGTACATTAATGCAAGAAATCATGTTCATCGTTATTTTAAAATTGGAATCGGGCATATGCGCATCGAAAGCAGGTATACACCGAGAGAAAAAAATGGTTACAATATTACTATAATTTAATTACATTTTATAGTAATATATATTTATATTGTTTAAATCATGCAAATATAGTCAATCCAATTGTGTTAATAACAGTCACATACAGTGCTTGAAAATCTAATTTTTTTCTTTACATTTTTTTAGTTATTGTTATCACATAAATAATAAGTGAATTTAAGAAAATAGTCATATCCATTATAATTGCGATTGCATTACTAAAAATGTTTATTATATTTACCATTTATATTTTGATATTTTATTGTATTATAATATTTGAAATTATCATAATTTACAGTACAACTTTTTAATATTATTTGAGAGAACTATATATACATTAGTAATGTTATAGCAGTAATAATCATAAAAATTGTGCTCCTAATCATAATTATTTTACAATTATAATCACAAATCCCAACACTTTTCTCTCAGTGTATCTAGATGTGCCAGATGTAGGACATAATCGTTCTCTCGAATGTTGGCTTATGATCATTCGGATTTAGTTTATACGGCATTTCGCCAATGCAGCTAATCGTCATTAGCTGGCACATTAAACAACGTTCGCTTCGAGATCGAACTGTCACGTCGGCAGCAACAGTGACGGCGGTATCAGTGGTGGTGATGGCGGCTTTTTCGAGCGTAAGGTTGTAATAATCAGATCGATACTCCGGTTTATTCGGACGGTAACACAAAATCGCTTTAACGATGCGACACCAGCGGTATCTTTGTACTCTCTTGTAACAAGACGCGCAATCTGGTCATGTAGTTGCACAGATGCTCTGTTTATCCATTGTTACACAAAACGACAAGAGGCCGATGGACTTTTCTTTTTAACATAGAAAATACATGTTCAGCCGTTCCACTTGCATATCATTGATTTTCAATCGACGAAAGCATCATCCGATAGGTCATTTGTAAACTTGCGTCCAGTACACGAGCTAGAGTTTAAACCAGTTTAAAAATATGTGACATTGTATTCTTTTTAGCTCTAGAAATGCCTGTATGATATTTTTCAGCTTGCGGTAATCTATAAAGCCAGAAAGAAAAAGAAAATAATTAGGGTAATTAAAGTAATTAGCTTTGATGTAATATTTAATGGTAGTATATGTAATATATAGATATATGAATCATACATTTAACGTCAAATCACGATATATATATCATTGAACATCTTATAACGTAGACTGACTTTTAAAGTGTAACGACGTCAATGCACGGTGTGCAGTTAATTGCGGTACTGTGGAAGATTTTTCAAGATCGTATCACGTTGTGGCGGAGGAAATTTCTCTGTCACGAGAGTGCGAGACGCGTGCTGAGCATGCTAACGCACGTAATTAATAACTGCGTTAGCGATGAATTAGCCCACGCGAAAAGCGCGCCGCGAATATTACGTTTGCATTTTGCGATATATATTATTTATTTTAGATTAAAATAACTGTGATGGAAGAACAACTATAATTATATATATATATATATATATAATAACATATGTATAAATTATTATATTTATTACATTTATATATATATATATATATATATATATTGATTTAAAAATTATGAGAATTGTTATCGATGTCTTATAAAAGATATATAATACAATTTTATATATAGATATATGATAAAAAGGTTCTGCCATTGTAAATTGTATTATTATAACATTTAAGACAACGATTCCCAGAATTTTTAAATGAATATTATACATAATAATGTGTAATTTATTTTCTCTCAAGTAATGAATTTATTAATGCTTTCTACAATATTTTTACTCATTTTGGACACACATGATGTACAATTTTTAATATTAGGAATGAAAAATGTCTTTTCTCTACGTATTTTCTAGAAATTTTGAATACGGCTACTAAAATGTGATATTAATTATTTTTAATTTGCAATGCCATGTATTTTAACTATAATTATACGCTCGCTACCGATAGAGTTTTGCGGTGGTTTCAAGCATTCCGGAAAGATACGCCAGATGGCGATCGTAGTCTTTCCGTTCGGCTTGGCGTAACACGAGAAGGAAGACAAAGCCGTTTCGACATCATTTTATCAGTCACGTCACGTCACGTCAGAAAACCGATACGTACGTCAGCTGAAGTCGATCCTTGGTATCATCACTCGATCTCCCTATCACCAAAAATATTATATCACAATAAGAGAAATTTATACATTTTTTTTTATATTTTTTAATATTCTTTTTTATGTATTCCTTTTCATGCACAGTATATATTATATATATATATATATATATATATATATATGTATATATATATATATATATGTATATATATTTTATATTTTGAGAGAAACTAAAAATGTATATTGCAGTGATAATTTAGAGGAGAAAATCTTTTTACAACAATAAAATTAAAAATAAGGTTGATAATAGAATTAAAAGTCGAAAATAGAAGAATAAAAGCACTAAAAATTTTATTACAAATTAACTAATTAATTAATTAAAGATAATAAATGTGGCGAAATCTTTTTACACATAGGAAGTTTAAATTATCGTCTAAAAGAGTTTTTATTTTTTTTTTATTACGATATTATATTATATTTATTAATAAATATGTATTATAGTACTTGTATTAAATGACAAAAATATTCATCATTACATATGCAAATTTTCGACAAAATATTAATTGGCACTATCTTTTTGACGATTTCTATCGATAGGGAGATGTTCTTGTTTCGAAATTGACGTGCGGGAAGGATCCGTTGCTCGTACGAGAAATGTTCTCGACGCGAATATCGAACCAATGATCAGTGTGCGCTTATTCGCATTCGCAAAACCATGCGGGACAGTCACTCGAGGACGACTGCTTGCCTCGCGGCGACAGGCGACGCCATAAATGGCATCCTCGATCGAACCCGAGGATCTATTGTCCTCCACATGCAATATCGCTCCGGTCACAGTCGAACAGTATTAGAAGTCGATTGTTTCGAAGCGAGTCGCGCCGTTTCCACCTACGAGACGTCTACGGTTGATCTTAAGCCTCATTCAAACGGAACGGTACTCGACATTTTTAAAGAAATCGAAATTTCAGATATAGTGATATAGTGATATAGATAAAATAATCTTGGGTCTTTTATATAAAATTTAACTACAACAGATATTTTTTTTAATTTTACTATTTTTTTGTCTTTTGGTGACACTATCATTCTCAGATGTTGTATTGTATAATAATAACTAAAATAATTGAGTAACTACAAAAATATTTTATTAACATTATTAACAATTATAATACTATTAGGTGTTGGAATTAATTCGTAGCGTTTTACAAGTGATGGGAAGTACTTTCATTAATGTATTTTTTAATGCTCATGTGAAATAAATAACATTCTTTTATTAAAAAACGCTACGAATTAATTCCAACACCTAATATTAATAGTTATAACGTTATTAATAATTATAAAAATACTATTTTATGTATATTGGACTATTTTAATGCTCTTTTTTATGTCTTTTACAAAAAATGTATCGCAAATAAAAGTTGTTTGACCTTAAGAAGATGTAAAAAAGCGATATTAATTTGTTTCCTTATTTTTTTTATATTCCTCTTAAGGTCAAACAACTTTTATACGATACATTTTTTCTGCAAAAAGCAAAGAAAAAAAGTTATTTAGATGAGGACATTATATTATATAAAATGGTTCACTCTGTACATGTCATAACAATATTCGAAGAGATCCTCATTGTAGAATGATCCAGCTAAACACTATCAGATTACACATCACTAGGAATTGTTCGTTAGCGTGTCACAGATAACGTTCTGAACTGGGCTTTACAGTTTAATCACGAAAACATACGTCATCCATAGCTGTTTGTACTTCACTGCATCGCATTATCGAGGTGGAAGCTCGATTTCTATCCAGTATGGAGCGTCACAAAGATCACTGACTTCTCTCTTAACTGTTAACCACATATAATAAAAGTAAAACTACGACGAATAACCGCAAGATATTCGATATTTACGGAATTATTCAACGTATTAAACTGTTTAGGAATATTAAATCTAAAAATGTACGCGCGAAGAAATCGCTTTCAAAGTTTAAATTATGGAATTTTAATTGCATATTTATTACGTTGTCTTGTTGCAATTTTATTTAATTAATATTCGATATATATTTCATTTCTCATGCACTTATCGTCCATAATCCGTGGTTAAAAATATTAGATTTCTTGCTTAGATTTTTCTTGTACGTATACGATTATAGTTCAATGATTTACGACATTGGTGGGAAGGGGTTAGTCATAAAATTTCGTTCTCTATTCAGTTTCGAAAGTGCCAATCGCGGAACACGGCCGCATTTAAACGAATTACCTAAGATTTTGCAATAATAAGTCTGACCGATGAAATTATGAGCGGTCAGCTGCATGAAACACAAAAAGAAATAAAGCTAAAAGAAAATGTTAAATTGAATTGACATAAATTCTCGTCAATAATAAAATTAATATTTATATTTATACTTTATAAATCCACGTTAATAAAATTGAAAGTATCTGCTTAAAATCTTCATTAAATAAATAATATTGAATGATTAAAAATCGTGAAGAATAACATCGTCATGTTTTCTTTCTTCTTAAGAAGACAAAAAGTTTCATTAAAAAATGCAGAAATTTAAAGAAAATATTTTGTCGTTTTCTTTTCGTTTCTTGCTCGTTAAAAGGAATCCCTAGGAAAGCATATTTTTATAGCTGTGCTTTTGCCGAGATGCAGTTATGCAATCATGTGCATTATCTATCGTTCTCCTTCATTCTCTCAAGTTTACTGTCATCGCGATGAGATCACGCTAAAAGTGATGTCATATAAGCAAGTAGAAGATACTGACTCTTGAATAAAGATCGGTGATTACGTAAATACGATTATACTTGATATTAAGTGCAGTATGTAGAAAAAACAAATTTGCAATTCACACATGAAAATTAAATCGTCCTTTTATTTAACTATTATATAACTAATTATAGCGAACGATATGATTATTATGACGGCATGAGGATCTATTTGCATCCCTGTAATTGCCATAAACCTGTTTTGGACCGATTCTAGTCGATACAATGCCAAGGACATTTTCGGCTAATTTACAATTGCACGAGTTAGGTAGATCGATAATTCGATGGCCACCGATGAAACACGTGCGTAAACGTTTAGCCGACGTCAGTAATGCTTACAGTAGTGTAATTGTGTAAAAGTTTTAGTTCTTCAAATCTTATAAAGATATTTGTTTTAAATATATTACTTATTCGTAATTAAATACATAACTTTCAAAATGAAATAAAATATTTTACTTTTATTTTATCACTGAAAATGTTACTTCAATATTTTACAATCAAGTTCGTCAAAATGTAATTCGTTGGAACGATATTTTTGACTAAAAAAATATTTAAAGATTTAAAAGAAAATCTTTTTATATATATATATATATATATATATATATATATATATATATCATATAAATATATTACACATATAAAAAAAATACATATCCTGCGTTTTATGAAATATTTAAAAAAACTGAAAATTCATGTGTTAACGATATATCGAATACAAGACACATTACATGCTCGAGGGTCAAAAGGGGTACAGAATTAATTAACCGATACACCTCCAGCCAGGATGATGGTGCTAATTATAGCCTGTCCAGCCCGCGTGTTCTTATTCGAACGGTAGTGCTGGCAACGATAATGCCAGCGATATTCTGGCTCGTGAATCATTACTTGCTCAGCCTTGCATAAGTTTTATTAGAATGCCAACGGCTTCGAAAGTTTCAGGAGAAAAAAGTCGAGTTAGCCGGCGCGTCTAGACTATTAGACATCGCAACATGTGACTCACAATTGAGTCGGAAAGATCAGTCTCTGTTCATTAGACAATAAGTCGGATATTGTAAGATCATCAGTACAAATGTACCTCGTGCATATTGTACCTCTTGCATTTCAGGACTTATGTACTTTATTTCTGAAATTTTATCGGGATAAGTCGTCAATTTGAATACGATATTCCAACGAATATTGAAGAAATCTTGAATACATTGTAAGATCTCTTTTATAAAGAAATATTGTACGTATATGCAAGAAAATAAAAATGGAAAATCTCTGAAAGAGTCAAACGAAAAGAAAGGTTTGTGTACTCGACATACTTAAATAAATATTTATAAATATCTCATAAAACGATAGTTTATAATCTTTTAATTTATAATCTTACAAGGGTACAAAGGAAGATTTTTTTATTTATAAATGTTTCTGATTAAGTTGCGAAATTGTTATAGTAACACTATCTATCCAATAATATGAACAGTTGTTTTACAATTTCTATTTATTGCAAATAAAATATATGATTTGTGTCTTTAGAACTTATTTTGATTTTTAATTTAATTTGTCAGCCGAGTTTTTATTTAGATGATTATGAGATGATAGCGAACGAAGATCAGAAAGAAAAACATTTTTATCATTTTATGATACTCATAATTCTGAAATGTTAGTGCATAGTTGTAATAAATATACTTTAAAATATCATTTATCGAGATCAGTAAAGATCCACACAAAAAATTAGCTTTTTAGACTTTGTTGTATTTGAAGTGAGTACAGTTTCCAATGATACTATACATAGGTATTCCTTTCGTGTTTGTTAGAACAAACTAGTTTATTCGATTCTCTTGGAATTTCTTCTTCTCATAAATTATTTGAATCTTTACCGGTTTAATTTACATCTAGGTGTAAAGGCCACGAATAAATGACTAAAAACGTTCAGTTTACGTCATCGATCTAGACTGAAAAATGAATGTTCTGGCATAAGATTTTTATATAAATGCGCTTATATTTTGTAGCTTTCAGAAAAATAAATGATTATTTTTTTAAATTACGTTTGTAATAAATTACGTTGTAATAAATTTAATAAATAAAAGTCATACAAGGAATATTTATAATGAATTTACTTTAAAATCTAAGAATGAACAAAAAGTATTTTACATCACTGGACGATAATATAAAAACCTGATATATATTTAAAAAAAAAAAATTATGCGACACTGAAAATTTATCTTCGACCAATTGATTTTTTATTCATTTTTTAACTCATAACACAAAATCATAATAACAACTTTACACAAAATCTTTATTTACAGTTATTTTTAGTATTTTTTTATATATCTATATATGCACAACTTTCAAACATGAGGCTAACTACAACGCTGTTAAAATCTTAGCTTTACCTTTAATAACGCCACTTTTCATCTTTGACATTATACAAAAATCCTTGTGTTACGTGAAAGCATTTTATAATTTGCGTTATTCAAATCAAAGCATTTTGCTGTTATACTTTAAACATGACGGTTGTGCAATCGGACTAGGTTAATTAGGTTAATCTTTATGCGCTCAAAGAGCAAAATCCTGAACTTCTTGTACATGTCGCTATTTTTTCCTTTCTCCGATGTTCTACCGTTATACTTGTTGCATGATCATCGAGTAAAGCTGATCGAGGTTAAACATAATTTTAATTATTGTTCGCGTAACTAACGAGCATTAACTAGGTTGATTTTCTTCGTGGATATAAAGGGAAGATGTCAAGGATGTTCGCACAAGTAGTTTAATCACAATCGATCGATCTATCTTTTCACTCCAGATCCGATCGCTTTGACACCGATTAAATTAACAGGAATAATAAAATTGATAAAAACTGCTAAATATTTAATGCTTCAAAATCTTACTTCAGAATAGCATTGTCCAACAAATATTTATCAAATTACAATAAGAAGAATATAAATTAAAAGTGACAAACTAGTAAATTATTGATGACATGGTTTACTTAGAAATTAATAGCTATGACATATCGTTGCTGATGAATTAATGATCATGAATCTTCATGCATGTGTCCAGACAGTTTTTTTATTAGTTTTTTATTGGCAACCTACCGTTCAATGTCGTGCTATCGCGCCGGAACGTATTATTTTCTCTTCAAGTAATATCACTTTCTATTCGTGAAAAGATATACTCCGTCCATACATATATACGAGAAAGTTTCCGACTACCGAAGGTTATGACCCGAACTTTCCACCTTCTTTAAACCTTCTTCGAAGGTTGCCATCGATCATTGATGTTTGAAACCATTGATCACTATTAATTTAATTTCAAGATAAATTTCGAGATAAATTATTATATACAATATTTCACAAATTAATTCAGTGAGATAAAATATTAAATATTTAATTATACAGCTATTAATTACATATAGAAATCACAATATTTTGTATACAATTTTTCAAATATAGAAATTATTTTTTATTTATTTAATTATATTAAGAAAATTGTACATTTATGTAAAATATGTGTCAATAAAATTTTAACGAAACGAAAGCGCTCCGGGTTTCTATTATGTTATTATAGGAATTTCATGATATACTGTTACTGCTGGTTTTGATATAAGATAGTAAAGGATACTAACTATCGGCGGGTCTCAAGTGACCGAGAACGATGCTTGTGAAATAAAACGCGTCCATTCGAGGGTTAAAATCCATCGCGATAGATCCTCATGTACTAGCTCATATAAAGGTTTGCCTCGCGCTAGGTTACATGCATCAATTCCCAAAGTCAATTAATCTAATGGATCCGTCCGCTCGTTTCTCTGATCCGCCTCCTACCACTGGATCCTTTTTGCCTACCCCGCATTGGGAGAACCAAAGTTCCCGTGTCTACACACGTACACTCTCTCTCTCTCTCTCTTACTGTGAAATTGATGCATTCGTTGTACAACGAATACATTTAGGAGCGGTTGCGTGTTGCGCTTAATTTCTATTCGCTCGAATCGACTCCGGCGTCCGATGTGTAAACGCACGTGGAATTTGCTCATAAATTTGCGTGCAACACAATATCTTGCTCTCGATTATGTAAACTCGAGGTATTCGGTGGTTACCATCGTATAATAATAATCGTTGCAATTGTATTCCAAGGGGAATTAATAATAAAAAAAATTTACACTTTATTGAATCAACAATTTTTTTTGTTATTTGTAATTTACGTGCTTAAACGCATACAATTTATGTGTGTTTATACATTGAAAAAGAAAAGATGTTATATCAACAATAGTTGTGGGCGTATATTGAAAAAATGATGTTATCAGCAATATTATTTTAATTAAAAGTAATTATATTGATTTATTAACAAATTAAAAAAGTAAAATTTTATTAAAACAAGTGCATGATGTATTTGTTTTGTTAATAGAATTATTGAATTAACAAAATTATTTTCTATTAAAATAACATTTAATACTATTAAAGTAATATTGTTGATATATCACCTTTTTCAATATACGCATACAATTGTGCACACTGTTTAATTGTGCACACTGTTTAATTGTTACAATCATCGTGTAATTACATAAAGAGTTTTGCTTTATTCACTTGAATGAGTCTGCAAATGTCGCAGATTATTGGTATTTTATTACGATTATTACATTGCGCGTCTGCATATAATTAACGCAGTTCAGTTTCAAAAAAACTGGAGTTTAAAGTCTTTAAAAATTGGGATTATCTGAATTAAACGTTGCGTGTGATGAATCGACATTTTAAGTATGGAATGTTAGTAACGAGAGAACAGTTAAAATCGCGGAATGATATTTTTGCTTCCCCGTTACTCTCTGACACGTATCTTTATTAGATACAACGCTTTTGCAAGGTGTTTCACTTGCAATCACGATCAGTTACGTTACGTGTTGTATATAATGCGCGCAGTTTGTAAAAGTAGGTACACGCAGTCATTTTTAAGAGATTTCTCGTGCACTTTCTGACTCGCAGACTTTATAAGCAAAACAATTCTTAATTGGATAGTATTTGAGAAATGGCGAGTTAGTTTCAGATTTTCACTAAAGTATAGAGCATAGGACACTTTACCTGATCCATTTAATTGTACCAAATTATCTTGACATTTTAAATGATAATACAAGCCTACAAAATACGACTTTCCTTTGATTAGAAGCGTGCAATGTATTTTGCTTGTTAAATCCGTTATCAAAATGGACAATAAATTTAATCGTAATAAAACGTTAAACTAAACATTATTACTTTCACATGACACTAATGAAATTTGGAAAAAATGTAACGCTGGTGCTACAATGTCTTGAAAACTCTAGAAATTGTCGGTTTTTATTTCTTTCAATTTTCCTCAAAATTGTGACGTGATAGTCAATTGTGGATGACGGATCCATATTCAACGGGCAAAAATATATTAGAAATAAGTATTGACGCTAATAACAAACTTTTTTATCTACGTCTGTATAATTTAAGATATTATCCATGCGCTGACGCACTTACTGACATAAATCACAAGTGACATTAAATGGTAAAGAATCGATCATTTTTAAAAAAGAATTCCTAGAAATGTACTGTACACACGCAGCCTCTTTCATACAAGTTATTTTTATCGTGCGTATGATTACCATTGCGTTCTATAGATAACCGACAAATTGATGGGTTACCACGAGTAAACGTATCAGAATTCTTTCATCCTTGATATATATGATAATTACTTATCATTATAACGACAAACTGATAAAAAACTCACGCACGAAAGATAGTTCAGACGACATGCACATATATAATATGTTTCCTGTATACTCGATTGAGGCTTCAAACCGGTATAACGTCGATAATCTCTATTTTTGATTCTGTGAGAATGTAAAAAATAAACCTCACAAAAAATAATTGGAGCATTGGGAATAAAAGACCTATGAGTGACAATAATTACATGATAGCGAAAGGTCTGTTTTTTTTTTGGCTAACTAGTAAATATTTTCGAAACTTAAAGTGAGATAGGTATATATTTGATATTTGGCGAAAGAGCGAGAAAGAGAGAATTCTAGTACAGTCTAATGCAAGAATAAAAACAGACCTAAAAATTATGAGAGAGAGAGAGAGAGAGAGTTTTCTACAATAAGTTATTATCTAAGCTTTAAGTCTTAAACCGTAAAAAAAATTGATCAATCACAATCGATTATTCTTCTCACATTTGATTCTCATTATGGCTGCTCAATTTCTTATCGGCTTAAGACTTGAAGTAATGATTTATTGTCGCATTACTTATAACATAGAATATGCGTTAATATTTACACTAAGATAACCGTTATGATTATTGAAATTTAATTAAAATCTTTTCAATATACTTTGATTTTATTCTTGGCGCTGTTACGTCTCGCAGTGCCATTACCGAAACCAAACAGACTTTATTTTCACGCATCAAGATCTAAGCATGTATCGTGTATCTCTGTCAACAAAAATTTCTTCATCTTTCATCTTCTCATGTGAGCCTGGCTCTCGTCCAATAAAAATTTATCATTTTACATCAACAGTAAGTCATATAAATTTTAGTATGCATGAATGTTTGTCTTTTTACTTCTAGGAAAAGATTACAGAAATGCGATATTGCTTTTTAAACTGATTACGTCCATTGGAATTATATTGATTTTGGTTAGTATCAGTTTCGTGCGCAAATGATTCGTGATCTCGCTGAAGCCTGATCGAGGAGACTCCTGGTGCATATGTGTGTGTGTGTATGTGCGTGTGTGTGCGTGTGTGTGTGTATGTGTGCGTATCCATGCACGCATACACGTGGTGCAAGCGAGAGGCGGACGGGCGGGAGCAGCGCGTATCACGCTCGCTGGCAAGATCCAGCAACGAAGAGAGCTCGCGTATTCCCGTTCGACGCTCGACGCTCTCAGTTAGCACGAGACTCGCGATCAGGCAGCACGTTGAACGCGATTGACGGTGTGTGTGCGTGTGCGTGGTACCCACGACACTGGGCTGTTTCCTCTTTCGCGCTTCGATAGGCAGGACGATACGCGAAGAGAGATACGCGTGGATGGACAATTCCGTGAAACCGGAGCACTTTTCTCCAGGGTGTGTTTGCACGCCGCGTACATATCGATACATCGAATTAGAAAACTACACGCATACACGACATCTCGCTCGACGACACATACAACGTGTCAATCGAGCGAAATGTCAAGGATGTGACTTTGCTGTCCCGCAATACACCTATTACCTAGCATTTGCCTCGCATACTTTTCTCGCAGACTATTCTATACGTCTCGATTAATTTCCGCTCTTCTCAGTTTCTTCTCTATTTCGTTCGGCCACATGGCGGCACGAGGATACGACGAGAATGGAAATTCGTAATGTATTTTTTCTTTTTTTTTTTTTTGCATATATGGAAAGTGAACGGATTATTTGCAAATTATTGATACAAACTCGGTGGACTGTAGTCTAGTGATCGTGCATCGTGAACGATTCTACGCACTCGACGTACTGTTCCTCGTTCTGATAATACAGTTGTTTGTTGCTCGTACGTGTATAGTATGCCATAATCCGCGGTATATCTTGTTTTTGATAGCCAACACGGTGAACGATGTTGATCTCTGGAAATTTACGCGCATGACGCGCGTATCCCTGGATGACGTCGTTGGTCGTCGAGGGATAACGCGTGCCTGCCGGCGTATTATTCCGTTGATATTAATACCAGCGATGTAAACATTGGTTCGACAATTGGCAAGCTCTAGTCTTAGACTTAAGCCGGAGAAGCCCATTATGGTGCTCGATTCCATTCGGCAATCATATTCTAGATGAGAAAGAGAATCGATATTCCGAATTTATTAACGATGAATAATATCGTATGTTCGTCGAACGCGACTATTCATCGAACAAGCATTCACTTCCTCATTTAGCTGAAAAAGGCAAAATAAAGGATAGCGATTTTATTTACAAGTGAATTATTTATCATAGGTAAAACCGGATTGAAGTGCTTTACGATGAACGAGTTATATAAATATGAATACTAATGACTTGCTTGATTGCTTATCAGATACGAAAACGTGCAAAAGATATGTAAAACCCATGACAAATAAATTTTGAAAATATCGATGTTATAAATTGAGATTTCAAGGAACAGTTTCATTTAAATGAATAATCATGTAATAAAACCTGAAATATAAATTAAACCTAAAATAAAATTAATCAACAACAAGATAAACGACAAACAAGATAAAAGACAACAAAATGTGAAAGTGTAAAAATTTCCATAATATTCTACGGAACGAGGTTCTCGTTTTTTGTATTTTTAAAACATGCAATCGTTTACTTGAAAATATCTCTATATGTATATATCGTTCCATCGAGCTTCTCGTGCACGTCTAAAGACAATTGACTTGTCTTCTGCGATAGTATCGATCCATTCTCGCGTTTAATTGCAAAAAAACCGAATTCCTTTGTTCTATCGCGATAGTTTGCCGACTTACGTTTCTAGCTGGCACTCTAATTTGTAGTTTTACTAATTTAAGTAGAATGTTGTAAGAACACGCCCATTCCCCGAGGCACGTGACACACATAGATGATGCATTGTATGACGACGCGATGCTTTTTAATTTGCACCTCGAGGGTGCAACAGGTCCATTCGAGGAACGGACGCGTGGAACATTATCGTAATGTTATATGCACTAGGTAGTTGACTAAGAAGATCTAGCGATCGATCTATCCGATGATCGGGATGCTTTTATACGCGCCGCTTTCTAGCTTCATTAACTCGCTCAATCGCCTATCAGCGCAGCCTATTTTTCTGCCAACGACCAATGTCTTATTATAGTTTATATACCGTGGTAATTGTGCCATAAAATTATATTGTTAGTTTGTGATAAATTTTTATACTCAGAATTGCAATGATTATCTATATCTCAAAATTGAAACTATCACTTTTCAAACTTGTCATTTAATACTTGACAGTTGGGAAATGTAAACTGCATAATGCTCTCTCTCTCTCTCTCTCTCTCTCTCTCTCTCTATATATATATATATATATATATATATATATATATATATATATATATATATATGCATTATACCGCGAACGCAATAGGTGTAGTAAACCTTAAACTTCAAGGAATTGACCAGTCATAGTCGATTATTCTTCTCACTCTCACATTCAACTATAATTGATCAATTTCTGTCTCTCTATTGTGTTTGCGAGTTTATCGTAATATATCTTATACACAATGAAATATCGTTATTGTCGTTCTTTTCTTCTTGGAAATTCTAAAGTTCACGCGATTTATGTATGTATGTTCACTGTACTTTTCCGGTTTCTCACGTCTACATTCTAGAATAGTTAATTCATTTACGTTAATAACATTAGGAAGTCGTGGAGCTAAGATTCTCCGATGACCTCACAAAATGCATCTCGTGTTCTCTCCCGTCTCGAAGGATTCGCGGCCGCATTTTTCTGGTGAAAAGTGCGTTGCCAGTACCGTTTATTGTTCAAAATCTCTTATCGTTTGAAAATAGTATTACAATATATGTGAAAAGTTTGGAGTTATTAGACTCGTTTAATACATCTTTAATTGTTAAAAAAATATATTGAATGAAAAAATATAATGAAAAGATGAAATATGGAAAAATAATTATATTCTAATTATATAAGTGTGATAAATTGGAATTTTTTAAATATAAAGTTTAATTTGTTTAATTGTTTCTATTATATTAATTCTTATTAATTAATTTGCCTGAAAAATATATAAAATTATTTAAATATGAAAAATGAATAAAAGTAGATAGATGATAATTTTTTCAAGAATTGTCAATTAAGCTTGCGTGATTACGAACTTTCATAGTGCAAAGGTGAACAGATAATATATAAAAAGACTTGAAACAAGATTAAAACAAATCAAATTATGCCCTCAAATTTTATCAAATTTTTCTAAAGTATTTATGTAACTCTCGATCTTGATAATTGATCTCAGTGTAACTTGTATTTCATATTGATGTTCGACGCGATCTACACGAGTGCATAAGACTGCTATACAGTGACGGTGTGATGTTTCGCGGTCGATTCAACACGCCCATTGCGTCAACACGCAATTCTGTCAGCTGCTAGCTAGCGACTGGTGAATGCGATCTATTGCAACTCTTGAAAAAAACAAATGTTTCTAACAACAGTAATAGTGACGCACCTAACTACTTTGTTATTATTTCTTTATTTCTTCTACTTTATTAATTTTTCTCTATTTCATATCTTTTTCTATCATAATATTTTTCTTATATATTTTCTTTATTTTATTATAAGGATTCGAAAAACATGGAATTTATAAGTTATTATAAATATAATAATAATTATATCGATTTTGAAAATGTCCAAGAACACGAATCGCAAGAAATTATCATGTAAATCATTATCTATCTCACTACACAATATTAGAAAATTATTCAGAAAATTATTCCTTTTCAGTATTTTCTTTTCATTATTATTCGCATGGTTGGTCACTCATCGTTCAAATTCGTTTGCTTACCTTCTCGTTGGATCGCAAATGTGAACTCTTCTTCTTCCGCGCTTTGCACATAAAAAAAAACGATATTGTGGAATTCGCCTTTGCCTCGCCCTGCCAGGTTGCGCTTGGCGTAGGCAGCAAAAGAGAGTGCATCGTACAACGGAGATATGCACTACCGAGCTCAAGGAGACCCGCTCACACGCACGCGCATACGCACATCGATGCCGTCCTTTGCGACGTCGCCTGGAACATTCACGAGGACGCGTTGTAATTTCTTCTCACTGGCGAGAAATTGCCTTCCTTCCTTGAGCATTGTTGCGCCGAGCACATACAAACGAGAGAAATTTTCAATTCGCTGCACATGTTAATTCATTGCATCTCTCTCGTCGTTTTGCATACCGTTTCATTAATCCGCGAACTCTAGGTGATTTGAAATTTTTAAATTGCTCAAGATGACGTTGATGTACCTTCAGCTACTTTTTTTTTTTAAGAATCTGCATCATGCTTTATAACTAGAAATTTTCTACAATTAAAAATTTTCGATTTTATAAATTATTATTTTAATTATAATTATTAAATAACGTATTTATGTATTACGATTATTGTTTAAACGAGATTAATTTTTTTATGACTATTTACAAAAATTAGGAATAAAATATACATGTATGTAGTATTCTTATAGTTTAAATTTGTATTTATAAAATTATAAGTGTTAGTAAAATAAAACCGATAAAATGAAATCGCGATGTTATGTCGTTAATTTATTGAATAACGGCATAACAAATCGTGGTTACGAAGCAAATCGCGTGTTACATTCGCCATTTCTGATTTGAATGTCTAGAGAACCTCGTCCGTGTTTATATGAAAATTATTGATTTTGTCGTATCTTTTTTATCATGATGGATGATTCATGCGCGCTTAGGAATGTCGACCTCTTACGATTACGCCCGAAGGAAAAGCTCGCCGTTCGTTATTCATGACACGACCGGATATCCGTTGTAACTTTATCCTAGCAACGAATGAGATGTTCTATTATCTAAAAACGTATGTTTAATTTCGTGTGTACATAAGATACTACATATGCAGAGTGTCCCATTTTTATGTATTTTAAATGTTTTTTTATTTTTGATTTTAGAAACAATGTTTTAGACAACAGTAGAACGATTTTAACATATTTTGGTCACGTTGTTTTTCTTTTAGATGGAGGAAACATATTTTTAATTGTTTAAAAAATAATATGTAGATAAAATGGATAATTTTTTAAATAAGCAGCTATGTTTTTTTTACACTAATTAATTTATCTTATTGTTTTGTTTCACTTTTATGTAAAACATTTTTTTCTAAAATCAAAAATAAAAAAGATTTTGGTGGTAAATTAAAATAGGACATCCTGTATAATATATATATATATATATTAGATAAGTCTATATAGTATCTAATGTACATGTATACACAACATTTAACGTATATTTAATATTATGCATAAGTTATTTAAGATTTTAGGCAAAAACTTTTTGTTGTACATTCCATTTTGACCTTGTGAGCTTTTACATTAAACGTTGTTTTACACTTAATTACAATCGACCGCATGATTAGTTTAATTGAATTGGATTTAAAGAGACGGGCGCATCTTTTTTTTTTATATATATAATAACCATTGAAAGCTCGAGTAAGTTAATGTTATTGAAGGGCCTTATGTAATTTTCTCTCTTTCTTCTCCGCAAAATAGCTTTCTGCACATCACGCGAGGTTATATAATTTTCGATTAGATACCTTAATGTCTGATAGAAGAACGACCGTGGCGAACGGGCTAGATAATTGCCAGAACGTTTTAACGATATTGCGAACAAAGTGAATTCATGAATATTAGTTCTCGCAATTTTCCCTTGCAATGTCTCAGACGAACACTTGCCAGCAAATTCAGTTTGTTTCGGCATAACTTAACGTAACAATGATATTGCCACGATGGATTATTAGATCACTTCGATGACCATAATATCTACATTGTACAACACAGTACGTAATTCATTCGATATCTGATGTCATGAACTGATAAGGAATGCATAACCTTTGAACATTTACGGGTATATCAGAAATAATAATGAGATCACGTTGTGTGTTTACTGCATATTTGCATTTCACGCGTTGGATTAGAACTATTTACAGTGCTTTACTTACAATATTTCGTGGAAATATGTTCCGACATTTTAATATGTCATAAAATATCATAAAATTAAGAGCCAAATTAATTTTGATGAATAATATTAATTTCAGCAAATTTAAAGAGCGTAAAGTTCTGAATATTTTTATGAGAAAAATACATTTTTCCTGTTACTCTTTCATTTCATAATAATCTCAACTTAATGTTTTTTATTTTACATGTTTATTGCTATATTTTTCACGCGATTATTTGTAACGATGTGCGATAAAATTTAATGATTAAAATGGCGTGAATTCCATTAGTTCCATAATACTTTTCACGTTCATAAGCAAGATAGGTTTCACCGAGATTAAATTCGCTTTAAAACTTTAATTGGGGCATATGTTGAAAGTAGGTTTTGGATTCTGTCTGCATATATTTAAAGAGTTTCCCTTTGCATGTTTTACAGAAATAACGCGTTATCATGCCTGCGGATGCAGTGAAGTGCATTAATTATTCCGATTATAGAATTAGCGTTAATCGTCCTGTCTTTAATGAATTTTTTCACCGCGTTCATCGCGGTGGAAACCATGTTGATTTAGGAAATTATGTTGATTTAGTGGAAACGTATAAATATTTTTTATCTTTATTATTACAAATGACATCATTGCACTTAAACCATTTCGTTAGAATTATAATTTCAAATTGATAATTAATTAATAAATTTTGTGACATGTAACCGCACGCTTGATTTAAATTCCAAGAAACTTGTGCGAAAATCAATTTATAGGATATCCATTATATAACTTTCTTTCTAGAATGAAAAAATGTGAGTGAAAAATGAAAATTTTATGTCTGTATATTCGTGTACATATACATATATATATATACAAAAAATTTTCACTTTTCTGCCTTAGGAAAAAAGTTACATTATTGATCTCTAGAGAAAATAAATGTACAAAGATAAATTATATTACGCTAATGTAAATATAGTTTAATGTATGTTATTTGTGACTTTATTTCCGCGTAAGACGACTTGATAATTCACAGTTTGAAAAGACAACTTCGCTTATAGATTTGGAAATGCAGACGGTTCCCGTAATGCGTCTCTTATCATGATTTTCCGGAGATGGTTTATCGGGTGCAGTGACCCTCAACTAATTGCATCCGCGTCGTGATGTAGCTCATCCTCTACGCCGGGAATTTTAAGGTCTCGGCGTAAGGAAACGGGATCGATAAATGTAACGAGCGTATCCAGGTGCGCTCACAATTTGCACTTAAGTCCTCTACGTCGAGATACTGCGGATCAGTATCATTTAATTTTCTTCGAGCAATTCTTCGGAACGCTTCTGAGTAGTAAAAAACCGTTGGAATGTCTATAATGTTATTTTATAGTTAATTCCATAATATTATTTCAATATAGTAGAATTTATTTTTCTTGAAATATCTAAAATTACATAAATCTATTTTTAAATGACCAGTTATAATTTCAGAAGGAAATAAACTCTCTTTATCTTAGATTATTTTAACTTAGATTATTTATGAAAAATATAATTCAGAAACTAGACTAAATAAAAACCAGTATAGATACAGTAAACAGTCATTATTCTTCCTGCGATTTCTTTCTCAGTATCATAGCGTAATCATCGCAAGAGATTTATTTTGATCAACATTTAATTTCTATCATTCATCTTCTAATATAGACGAAATTTTAATTTTGCTCTCGGAAGCGTTCTAATTGTCTGAATTAAATTACGGTAAGCCGTTTAAATATTTGGGAATTGCGATAAAGATTACTTTCATCCACCTGCCGGGAACATCAACTTCGGCAGCAACACCTGCGAGCAACACACTGCTTGTAAAACCTCATCAACGGATCGAATTCGCGTAAACATGTAATATGATGCTCGAAGTAGCACCAATGAGAAGGCATCGTACGCAAATCTAATTAATTATCACCGCGTCGCGATTAAAGAAAGGAAGCTGCGTAATGTATCGTCGTCGTCGTCGTGTCGCCATTGTCGTGATTGTAACCACGTTATTATCAATCAAGATCTCGTGTGTCTCGTTTGCGTTACGACGTTTGCGTTACATTCAAAGCAAGATCGATTTGCCCAAAATGTTATGTCGAATGTCGAATTGCAATCGCTGAAGTGACATGAGAACTCGGAAATTCAACTCCTTCAAATTCCTACACTTATTTATTCAGATAGTATATAATACAGTGAAGGTCGAGAAAATTAATTTTGTTGGAATTCGACGAAAATTGGACGAAAGCTTGGTAGCGAGAAGAGTTGTTGAATGATTACTGCTGAATTGTAAACTGATTCTGAAAGTGTTGATACAACGTGTGCAACCGCAGTTCGCAAGGTCGCAATTTACCAAACGGCAACTTTGCTCTGCCACGCCACAGTTAAATTGCTCGAAAGTTTGGCTTAACGTGAAACTCTGTACGCTTTACCACGGCAAACGAGTTGAATGACCGTTGAAAACTACACGAAGAATCAAAAGGATGCATCGATGAAGAAAATATATTATTAAAAAAGTGATTAAAGGAGTTTTAATCGCCAGCGGAAGACAGATCGATTAGATTAATTTTAATTAATAATTTCCGTGATCATGATACATTAGGACTAATCCTGAATATAGCTTTCTCTTTTCGAGCGCATGGATTCTGTTCGCTTCATGGAAGCAACTTAAACGCGTAGACCGCATAAAATTATCGAACGGTTCGCAGTTGCGCTCGACATCCTGTCGTTTAAGAAACAAGAGGCATCGAGATCTCATAGTAAGTGTTACAGGGAAGGCAAAAAGCCGCGAGGAGTCGTGAAAGGAACGGAAGATCGAACCAACTTTCTCTCGCTGTGGTAACAAAGATATCTAAAACTTTGCGATTGGAACGCATTCTGATTCATAATATAATCTTAGCATTCTGAGAAGACATTCCGAAGTCATATTACGCACAGCGGTAAGCCTGAGTAGCAGAACGGTTACGAGAGCAAAACAGAGTTACCGCCAAAAGATATTACGATAAATATTACATCATTAAGACTGAGATTACAAGAATAAAAAAGGAAAGGGAAGTTTAGAAAGGAAAAAAATATTCTTTTCAAGCTAAAGCAAAGAGCTAATAAATTTTTAGAAATATCTTAAAAGATTTTCCAAAATTAAAATATCGTAAGAAAGAGTATTGAAATTGCTCTGACAGAGCTATTTGTAAGTGTACAATTTCTTTCGTAATAGCAGAATTAACACGTTCTTAGAATCGTTTTACATACATAGAAAAAAGAAATTTCTTCTCGCGGAAGAAGGCCGTGTTTTTTTTTATCGTCAAATCACATCTGGGAATTCCGGTGCACAGTATCGAACGGTGAAGCCTATTCGCGGCAGGGCGTTCCATTTCGCGACAGAAGGGAACGCGCTCTGGTCGATTAGAGAAGAAGAAGAGCGGTAGAAGAGCGGTTTTCGTCGTTCAGCGGCCGTACGGCAAGAAATCCAGCAGGATTGCTCCGCACGTGGACACGATGTACGTGATGGAAACGGGTGGCCACAAAGTGGCGCCCGTGCCCACGTCGACGCGGGTCAAGAAAGTGGTAGACTACAACAAGACGATGAACCAGCATCATCATCACCGTCATCATGAGAGTGGCGGCGGTGGTGAACGCGGCGGAGGCGGAACTCACATCGCTGCGACAGTGAAGAACACGGTACGCCGATTATTACGACGTACCAAGAGCCATCGAGACACGCCCTCGACGAACGCCTCGACGATGACCTCCGCCGTCACCAACGGCCATCCTATTGTCCCGCCGTCTACGCGTATATCCAGGAACTACGACGTGCCTCCTCCTTCGACAAACTTTAAACGCTACTCCAGGGCGCGCGTCAGGCTTCAGGTAAGAAAAGAAGACATCATTATTAAACTTCTCTCTGTCGCAAACGTTTTTTTTTTCTTTTTGTCTTTCTTTCGAAACTCTTGAGTTTCGCGTTTCGACTCTTTTCATGATGATAATTTTCTGTTATAATTGATTACGTCCAATTGTAGCAGTACGAAGTCCAGTTATATAATTGCGCAACAGTTGCAGGAATTTATTAAAAGTTTATTCAATACAATACATAACAGTTAACAACTGATGAATAAATATCTTTCTTTACTGTATCTTTTTACATTGAAATGCGTGCAGTGCGCTGAATACATTGGAACCAGTTTGCCATCTGCGGATAATAACGACCTAAAAAAAACGAATCGGTGCTTGCACCACTAACGAAGAAGGTTGGATACAAACGGCGATGTTATCGGTTGTTTATTTGCGACAGATGCGCGGAATACACCGTGCAGAGAATGAAATACGCAGGGCTTGTGTCAAGTTAATCGTCCATTGAACCTAACAATTAGGAGTGGAGGATGATCGATACTTGCTTGAGAAAGTGTTGATTTCTCACTTTTCGCAAAGAGTATATCAATACTTAATTGTTACGAGCACTTTTACGAAATAGTAATATTAATAATTTTGTTTTGCTAGTCACACGATGGTTACACTTTATACAATTTTTTTATCTTAAATTTTTACTGGTTATTTCTATTATTTATGATTACACTGCAGATTAATCGTATGAGGAAACGTGATGAAAAAACTGAATCTAATTCGTAGAAAACCATTATTAAACATATGATTTACGATCACACATCAATCTCGATAAAGTGAGATCATCAAAGTTCTCTCGGAAACTTTCTCGATTCGAGGAAGAATAATTTCGTGAATTCGTAGAGAACATTGTGATTGTTAATTTTTATTTCTTAGAAATCGGTACATATTCCATGTGTGCAAAATTTTAATCAGACTTGAATTATTAATTAATTGCATTAATTCATGAAATATGATATGAAAAATGACATGATGATATTGTAAATTATATTTTACAAAATCTTCAAACAAAATCTGGAGTAGGATTTGTAAAATACATATTCAATATATCATTTTTAAAAATTGATTATACTAAAGTAAAAATAAATTTATTACTTTTCTCTTTTTTTCCAAAGTATGATTATTTTATCATTAAGTTATTTTGTATTTTTATATACTTTTGCCTTTTCTGACAGTTATTTTAATTGATATTTATCTTCATTATAATTTATCTTTTTCTCAAATATATAAAAGGAAAAGGTTTCTTTGAAACCGGCTATTTTTTACAAAAGAAAAACAACGCGAAATAGAAAGTTCAAAGCTTCCTTAGCTACTTTTCTCCGTAATACGATTCTTCATTAATATGTTCTTTTAATTCTTCGTGCAATTCTTGATGGTCGTTCAACTGCATAATTGATTTTATAAAAGCGTTTGCAGAACAAGCTTAATTGATTCTTGAATAGTTAATTCGTAATAGTATACAAACGAAAGAAGGATAATTTATTTTATAATCTGTTGAAATAATTACTAATCTCTTTTAATGTATCTCGTATATTTTATCAAAATGTAAATCTTAATATTCGTAAAGATAATATTTGTTTTTATCATTCTTGAACACATTGTGTTCTTCGTTCCGTTTGCAGAATTGCATTTTCCGCGCATTGTCGTAGGGCTATGGCGAATCCACCGGAAACTTTGCATTATTATCGTATCTTAGTCTCTAAGGACAATGTGCCGAGTACTTTCCAATATTACGAAAGCTACAAGTCTCTCCGCCTTCGCGACGGACGAACGAAGGAAAACCTGCGAGAAGTAATCGAGCCGAGCTGCGCGTCTGTCAACCGTGTAACGTTGCGTTTTCGCTGCTGGTTTCCTTTCACTGTTGCTGCGTGTATGTGTGTGTCTGCACGCGACACCAATGTGGTAGTTACGTGTATCACGCAAGCTGCAACGCACCTTCGCAGCCTGCACAGGTGCAAGTCCATATTGGCGTAGTTGCGAAGGCGAGGACTGCAGTTTGCACCTGACTAGCTCATTTGTCGAGACAAGCATCAGTCAAGGTTCGAATTTTCTTCATGCAATCTACGGTGGTTATTAAAAAATCTGTACCTCTCCTTTTCCTGTCCTTCCAGTATATAGAATTCGCGTATACAGAATTTTTCCTTTAGAATGTTAAACTCAAATCTAATTATTCTGCATCTTACTAAGATGAAAATTTCAATTATCTAATAGGATAAGATATTTTAGTAAATAACTTCAACTTTAATCATTTCGATAATTTGAGAACAAATATTAATAGCAATTCTTTTTCTTAAATAATTAGACGTACAGGATATTAATGTAGATAGAGATAATCGAAACAGTAATCAAAGAATTTGTTAAATATTATAATAATCAGTATAATTATTATTATGCAAAGCTAGAAGACAGCTGAAGAGCTAATAATAATTATCTGCTCTAGAAATTCTTATTTCACTATGGCGAATCCTACATCTACAGAGCTATAATTTCATTCGTGCTTTCTCCACAAATCTCTTCTTCAAGTGTGTCACTTGGAAAGGTTAAGCTGAAATTTGCACTCATTGTATACCAAGGACTTTTGGGATTCTATTCTGTGCAATATCTCATTATCCGCACGTGGAAGCATCAGATCTTCTTTGTAAATTTATAGGTTGTCTCCTATGGCATCTATTAAAATTTCTCGTTGTTTGCTTATTGAATACTATAGTGTTTAAAGTAGTTGTCCGCATTATAAATTCCATTATATTATTGCATAACTGCCAACAGAGCTGGTGTACACATCAAGAGGTTTGTACCTACATATGTGTGTTCAGTGTGTTACAGAACTCATCAATTGTGCTAGTAGCAATAGAACTTTGTTTATCCGAACTTGTCGGGGGACAAGACAGTTTTGATAACCGAATGGTTTAGATAATAGAGATAATTCTCATCTCTACCAGTACTTATTAGTTCCGATAATAGGAGTTGACATTCTGAAAATTGGAGTCGAGCACATCGAGCTTCTATTATTTAAAGTACGGCATTGTAGTTCTGATAATAGTTTAGTTATTGGAAATTTGAATTTGAACATAAACTCGTTTACACTTCGTGTAAATAGACTGCAGATAAATGAAATTTTATATTTTTCAGATTCTTTGACTAATTTGGAATCAATTTGTTTCTTGACAGATTAAAATATTTATTTCAATGTTATCATCCGTAAATATTTAATTATTATATATTGAAAATTCTGATTACATATGAGGATATTAATTACTTCAGCACACTTAGCAATAAAATTTCTCTATTTCGTATAAAAAAATATATCGTTTAATATTTACACGAATATATTAAATATATAATTCAAGTACTGTATTATGAAACACTACTGTATTATGAAAGAACTAAAAGAGTCGAAAATGGTCTCTTTAAAGTCTTATGAATGCGAAAGCATCTGACGGCTTAATGCTTCAGTTGTATGTGCTGCAGTCTGGTGGAAACATAAGGAACTTATTGCACTTTGTCTATTTAATGATCTGTAAGATATAATATATATTACTGTCTTGCAGTAAAAAATTAATTTAATTTCTCTCTCTCTCTCTCTTTCTTTTTTTATAATAAATTTAAAAGTATTATAAAGAAATTTCTTAATTATTGTGTTTAAATAGTCGAAAGATAATAAGATAAGGCGTTGTAACTTGTATATTTAAAATTTTTACTATTTCAATAAAAGAAGAAAAGTACCACATTCCTACTTTGATAAGAAAAAAATTTCTATTAATTTCAGTGTTGTTTTTCGATTTACGATGCACATTCTCAACTTGAAATTTAATTAATTTTCTTATCAGCTTTGTTCCTGTGCAAAAAGACTCTTATTTTTATAATATTTTCATTATTTTTTACTCTGACCTTGTTACAGAAAGAAGTTTTTCTTCTTTATCTCTATTGTGTTGTTTACACATTTAAACACTCCATATTAATCCCGTGCAAGTTAAATCAGTGCCGAGATCCTGTGCTTGGCTTCCTGTACGTGACGCGTCGAGACCTCGCTATTTTCAGAAGGTAGAAAACGGGATGTTCGCTATCGAGCAGCCGACTCGTGTTTTCCTTTCATTTCGAATAATATTGATGGAGACACGATTCGTATGTTGCACGTTTAACGCATCGTCTGCTTTTGAAAAGATAGAAATAGAGTTTCATCGCAGCAAAACGGATGTCCGTTTTCTGTTAAATCGTGAACGATAGGAAATTTATTAGGATGTCGAACGATATCACCTATTAGAATTGTTCGTGAAATATTTTTATGCTAACAGAGGTAAAATAATCATTATATATTAAATTGCATCAATTTGTACGAGGTGTATGCAATTCGCGTATGAAAGAGCTCGATGTATTGCAAACAAGAGTGAACAAAAGCGCGCTTCAGGCACTTTCGATATTTTTAACTATTCGTTATTTTCACCCTCGTATGTTACTCTCGATAATTTATCGACGTTTGAGTAGAAAAACAAGCCTCACCAAAATCGATCGGCTCTTTATATATACTCGTTCTGCAGGCATTTAGGTTTATGAATAAGAGAACGACCTGTGCGACGAGTTCGAAAGATTTTCGCGAAGTTGCAACTCATCTTTTTAGTAGGGGATTTTCGTACTTTTCAGCTTCGCGATTTATTTATAAAGTGATGAGTAAAAAATGATTGTAGCTTATTGTACAGGATGTTCACTGTTTTAAAGTATAATGCGAAAATATTACAAACATTTAAAATGTCAAAAACATGATAGGTATATCTTGATGATTATGTCATAATTATATAATATACATATATTCACATATTGGATACTTTATATACTTCCTAAATTCTTGGAATCTTACTCTAAAGAATGGAAACTGACAATGAGTTACTCTGGAAAAAAGAGTGACTCAATCTTCAATCTTTAAGAGCACGACTTCAGAGTAAGATTCTGTTTAAAAGTTTTAGAGAGTATGAATCGAGAAAATGTTATCGATAATGAATAGTTTTCCCGATGTCGTTTGACAAACTTGCATTCCACGTGTTGCGAGCGGAAGTAGTTAATGCATTAATGCAATACTAGCGTTGATCAGATTATATGTGTATGTAATTACGAAACAATCAATCCTGTGCAATTATCGCTACATGTTACGGAGAATTTGCATTTTGCTGCGGTAAATTTGTCGCGTGAACACGAATGCTCGTACGTTGCATCGTGCAAAATTGGCCGTTGTCGACGACGAGTCAGAGAGTATATTTCAAACGATTCACTTCCGTGATAGTTGAGAGATCGTACGTCGGTACGCCTGGGTTGGATTCGTATACGAACATTGGATGAGAGTTTCATCAAGGCCACACTTATCAAACAATTCAAACTCCCCCAGTACATGCCATGCGTGCAAATACGTTGCGAATTATTTAAAATATTCAGTTGTTAAATAAAAATGTAATAGTGAGATAGTTGTAATAAAGGCAATTGCTTTAAATTGATATGATATGTAGTAGAAGAATATTTCCATCTAGGCAGAAAAGCCATCTAATGGCGAAAGATGAAATAAAATATTCCTTTCGCTTATTTAATATTAATATAATTATTTATTTCAAGATTGTGTTAAACTTCATTTCAAGCGATTATTCGCCACCTTCGTTCTGCAAAAATGCGGAGTACAAATTTGAACGCCGCGAATTATTTTTAGATCGTATTCCCTAAGGCCTCTAATAATAATGTCAGTCATTGAAGGTTATCGATCCAATAAATGAGGTAGTCGTTGTAAAAATAACTTGCGTGTATCGATCGTGGGTGTACGTATTGACTTTACACATCATGTGATGAACTTTTATACTTTCTCATTGCATCCATATGGATCACATAGTTAAGAAAAGGTCTATTCTTTTTCCGGATAACATATTGTAATTTAAATGTGACATATTTTATATCTCTTTATTTGCTTGAAAGATTAAACTTTAATGAGTAAGCATAACAATATGATGTATCTTATGAATATTCATTTCTATAAAATTATTATTTACCTCTAATCTTTTGCATATTTTTAAAAATGAATTCAATGGAAATTTTTTGAAATAATATTTTTAATAATATCGTTAATGGTTACAAGTTTCAATTTCCATTACACAAAAAATAGGAAACATGAGTATGTAAAATATTTGATCCTAAAATTCGCAAAAACAAACTTTTATTTTTCTGCGCAATCTCTGCATTCGCAATATTTTTTATCAAAGTTATTTTATGGAGTTATTTTTATGGAGTTATAAAAATTTTAAATATTGCCGATAAAGAGAGAACGTCGTAAATATCGAATTACATAAACAGGTGTGAATAAATTATGGAATATTATTGCGAACATTTAAATTATCGAAACAGATATTTCTTATTGAGATATGTAATTGGATAAGTATTTATCGAATATGAGTATTTATTTGTATTTATATTATTTATTTATTTTTTATTTATATATTATAAAAAATTTGATGCGAAAGAAATGTTTTTAACATGCAGAGTAATGTATGTATATATATGTTTACATTGTTAATTCTTATTGTTTTTATGAAGTAATTTAATCGTAATTGTCTTATCGTGAACTTTCTTCATATGATGGAAAATACCACGCTCGTTAATGTTTACGCACTTGTGCGCGATATGTAAGTAGAATGATTAATCGAAATTTCATATCACAACATTTCTTATTGCATCAGAACGGATTCCAAGTTTCAAGAAACTTGGAACTCATTGCTAATTTTACAATGATAGTAATGTTTCTAAAATCAATTGATTACGTAATGCGAATTTATCCGCATATTTCTGATAAACAAAATATTTTATCTACTAGTTTATGAAACAATACAACTTATAAATGAATTCTCGTAAAATTATAATGACCTTAATGGAACCAAATTTTAATTTCTTAATTTACAAATATGTGTGTATACAATATTGATTAATATCAAATTATATCAAAGATATATTGAATAATTTATGAGTTCTAGTAATTTAAAAATGTAAATCTTAGTCTTAAGATTAGTCTTAATTAGCTTCATATAATGATATGATTATCTTTGTCATAAGATAATCATACCATTATATGAAACTAATTAAGCTTTTATCTAATTACACATAGTACATTACAACAAAGATAAATGACGCACTGAAAATGATAATTCGTTTGCGTAATTGTTAGAAGTCGATTTTTAAATATAGTAAACGTTGATAGTGATTTATAAATTTTTCACGCACACATATGTATAGTGATAATGTGCAAAAATACTAAACATACAGCGAAAGATAAGATTTTTGCCGTCAACTATCTCATAAACGCAGTGATAAAGTTAATCATCCATGCATAAATCCATGTGATTTTGCTGCTTGTTTAACCAAAGCTTAATTCTAGTGATTTTTTATTATAATTTTAATTAATAGGGGAGTTTGGTTAGATATTTATTTAAATTTTAAACAATGTATAGTTCAATCAACAAATTACGTTTCGATCAGGTTAACTAGTTATATATTAATTTGTTTTTTATTTGATTGAACCTTATTTCGTTTTTTATTTTCGATTTGTGAAAAATTTCGAATATATTTTGATAAATGGGCAGGTTTTGCGAGTTTAACAATTATTTTAATATGTAAAATAAGATTATTAATCAAGCATGCATTACTTTCCTTAACATCTAAAAAATTGTTCACAAATATTTGCAACTAGCAACGATATATTAACGACGATGTATTAGCGATTCTTCCAAAATAAATCTATATATCTTACATTTATGATTTAGTCCTCTTAATAATTTTCCATATTGCTCAAATATTTCTTGTTAACTATCTGGCAATTTATTTTGTTTCTCTTATCGTAACGTTACGAAAAATATTTGCAAAAAATAACTCGCGAACGTCAAGAATAGCATCTCACAAAAGACATTAATAATACCGCAAAGCAAAAAATGTAGTGAGTTTATAGAAAGATGTAGGAAGAACAAAGAGATGATTTTACGAAACTTTCATGGTATTTGATCAATGTCATTTTTTTTGTTATATTTTTTATTCATTCATTATCATTCTTTTTTTTTAAATATTAGGTGTTGGAATTAATTCGTAGCGTTTTACAAGTGATGGGAAGTACTTTCATTAATGTATTTTTTAATGCTCATGTGAAATAAATAACATTCTTTCATTAAAAAACGCTACGAATTAATTCCAACACCTAATATAATGTTGCTATCGGTGATTCACAAATTTCTATAGTCGCGACAGTTTGATGACAATTCATTATCTTGGTTGTTATACCCGTCTCGTGAAAAAGGTTCATAATCAGTGTAAATACTAGAGTTTTAAACCAAAAGACGTCGTTACATGACAAATAGCAGAATGATTTGATTGTTCGGATCGCAGAAAGATTGTGGTTTTAATAAAACTGAATTATCAAAGCATTGATAAATATGGAATATATTGAGTTTTTATTAGTGGAACACTCGATATGTCAAGTATTCAGCGATATATTACGATCACATAACAAATTGGATTGGTACAAAATAGTTTTCACAGTTTATATAATTTAGTATTTTGATATTTTGAATATTGACATTTGTAGCTAATAATATTTAATTGCTATTTAAATTATTTCATAATTGCCTAAATATTAATGAATAAACCAATTATAAAATCGAACACAGTTATTTCGACATTCCTCTAAAGAAAATAATAAAGACCATAAAAAAAAGAAGAAAGAAAAAAATTATAGTTGATACCGAAAAACTTAGGATTTTACATTAGTTATTTTCGTCGAAGATATTACTGAATAGACATTTATTATCTTGAGACACGTGACATGAGAGAAATGCATTCTATTTATCATACGTGCACGTGTGCTAACTGATAAGAAAACGCCTGTTTAATGGAGGTTTTGCAACATTTTAATTTAACATATGATTTATAGCGCACTTGCATATGACAGTACATTTTTTCTTATTAAATTCTTTTCAACCATTTTATGCGAAAGGTTAGCACTTTCATTTATTAAAGTATGAATACGTTACAATAAGATTTGGATCACTTCTCTTTAATACATCTATATTTATTAAATATAATAAGAATATTATTTTATTATTTATGCATTTCTGTAGACATAGAAATATATGCTCGAAAGAAAAATTTGTCATCTCACGGCTAGTAATTTTTTAACATTTTAAGATAAGGTTTTTATTTTACGAAATAACGTATTATTTCTGCAGAATTATCAATAGTTTTAGAATATTAAATTACATAATGTTAAGCTACAATATTATAGCGAAGCATGTTTAATCAAGTCTTCTTATTTTATGTAAAATATAAAAAAATGATAATTAATAGAATGCTTTTATTAAAGATGTATAGTACAACTATTATGACCAAGAATTATGTAAAATTATTGCAAAGAAAGAGGAAATCGCCGAATAATTTGAATAAAGTTGGAACGGTATGAAAACGAGACGGAAATATAATAAGAATACTATTTTATTTAAATTTTATGGAACAAAATTTCATTTATTCTCATGCGGATGAAGAATATGGTACTCAATGAAAAATCATTGATCAGTCATAATTGTGCAGCTGAGGCGAGATAATTTGCAACACGTGCAATGTAATATGTATTCGGCACAGCGAACTCTTACGCTGTCGAAAATACAATAAGTTTAAATTGGTACGCGCGTGACCTTCTCGTAACATGTGAAACGATTGTATTTACAATCGATAAATCCGTCATTGCGCCACATACGCTAATGCGCGCGCAAATCTTTTCGCTTCCAAAACTTGACCCGAATGGATTTCGCACGGTTTTCGAAGCAGACCCATTCGCGCGATGGATGGCAAGATTTATCACGTCGACACGAATGAACGCGAAAGCATCGATGCGGAATAGATTCTTGCAGAATCCCTCAACGGTCGACTGATTACAATAATCGTGACATTGCCGAATTTATTTCCTACGAGTCGATTTCTTACATGGAATGTTCAGTGTCAATAATATTGTTATCGATTATTATTAAAATACCATCAACTAAAATTAATGCAAATAATATAAATTTAATTATCGGGATTAATTCTCTACTTTTCTTTTTTCACTATTGAAAAGTTTTATTGACGTGTGTTATTACTTTTATATTATGTGAATAGTTAGTTATCATGTTGTCTTAAGATATATTGTATTTGCTGTCACAATTTATCATACAATGATAATGCATAGCATAAATTAAGCCATTGGTGTTTTTCGACTAATGAACACGAGAAGCTTTTCGATATCGAGAAGCTCCGATTTCGTAAAGCTGTAAACTATTCTTAGTTCGCCATCCACGTTTGCCATGTATCGTCATGCGGGTTTGTAAAGCCATAAACGCAGATAAAAGCATCTCGATATTTGCGTAGCAAACGCATTGCGCGATGCATCGTTAAGCAGCTGCTGAAGCGATGTCTGAATGGAAATTTTTTATTCGCCGACGCCGATTGTGCGCTGCGATGTGTCTGCATAATTAATCCCGACATGCGACAAAAATACATGAATGCATACACAAGTGTTTAGCAAGGTGTTTCCTTTTTAGGCTTTTTAAAGTCCTTTCAAACAATTGATACTGATGAGCACGTTATCGAATAAATAACTTTTGTTTCGGTACGATACTGTAACATTCGATTAAATTATCAACGGTGTAATTAAGCGAATTAATGAAGATTTGGAAAATATAATTCAATTTTTCAATAATCAAACAAGTATAGGCTCTAATGATATAAATCAATAATAGTTAAAAAGCCTCCGAGAGCCGACGCTAGTTTCAGTGCACAATAATTTTATTATTTTCAGTTCACATATAAGATAAAATAAATGTACATTTCAATCTGCGTTTTGGGTCCTCTTCAGTATTAATCGTCGCGTAACTAATAATTCATGCATTACATACAATGATGTTGCACATAAAATTCTTACAATTACATACAAAGACGTTGTATTATGTCGAATCGCTTGAAATACGTTTTTCGTCATTGAAGTATCATTTGCATCGTGATTTTGTACTTAAAACTATCATTAAACTTCCTGGCTTACTGTTTTGCGACAAATATAATATGTTAATTAATTATCGAGCGAAAATACAATGCAAAATGATTATAATATATATACATTATTAACTTATGAGTTTCAGATTGCTATGACTATCGATGTTACTAGTATACACAGGTCATATTCGTAATGAGAACATATAATATGTTTATATAATAACACATATTATTCTTAGCATTACTAAAGTTAGCATTACTAAAAAGGGGGAAGTCTCAAGTCTTAGAAATTAAAGCAGTATATATAGAATCTAAAAATACTGCATCATTTTTTTTATTCAAACCATTGTTTTGTTTATGAATTATTTCTGTAAAATAACAATAGTCGTTTATTATAATTATTTTCTTTGTCCAGAATTTTTATATTGTCCCAGTTGAAATCGTGAGATAATTCCTGTCTATACTCCGTGATCACAGAGTGCTGTGTCGTATTCCAATTTATGTGGTTCTTTCTTTTCTCAATTTTTCAACTTTTAAAATAGCGTATTCTTATTCGTTATTCTGTTTAAGCAGAGGCATTGGGAAAGCTTGGAAAGATTTTGAAACTGGGGCGTTCTTAAAAAAGACTACGCACAAAGTAAAAATAGTATCGTATTTCTTATTTAATAACATATTCATATATTTTTTGCATTCATATATTTTGTAAGTATCTTCGTCACAGCATATATCAATGCAAACCTTATTTTTCACTTTACGTATATTAAATAATTATTCAGAAAGACAATGTCATTCTTGATTTCGCTGATAACCCGGAACCAATTTACATCGCGCTTATTAGCTACATGTCCAAACTCGACATTAATTACGCCATTTACGTTGCAGCTGTTTGCATCGACGGATAATTGTTTGGTTGGTGATGCGATGACAGTTAGCAATGCCGAATTGCCATTGAGTCTGAGGCCGCGGCTGCAACGAGAATAATTGTGTCGTCTAATAATAATCGTATGTTTCTCCAAGTAAGATTTTTTAACTTTGTCTCTTTAGTGTTATTTGCCGTTTTATTTTCTAAGCTGTTTCATTATATAATTAATTATTTTGAGATTGGTAATTGTGACATACTGTAGTATTTCGAGCGACAAACTTGGTCTTCTATAACTGAAATACGTGACGCAAAGAAATTTCAGTATTAAGATAATAAACTATTATTTGTTGTCATTTTGACGTAAAAATGACGACAAATAACGTCAACTTGTTACTGGAATAACAACACGAAATAGAGAAAATTGATTTCCCAAGTTGACAATCTTACGAATCCATTATTGCAAAAACACTTTAGATACAAATTTAAATTTATATTTCGAGATTACGATGCCAAGATTGAGGAGGAATTTGCTTTCTAATTTCTCATCTCACAATATTATGTGTGAATCAAATATAATGCAATGATCATTCTTATAATTTGTATAATCTTATATCTTTTATTATCTTTATTCTGAATATTCTGCATACGATCTCTGTAATAGCACGGAATAAATACATACTTTACAGAGAAGATATTTATGCAAATAGAAATGCGTCTGTTCTGGAAGAAAATTGATAAAATGTAGCCTGGCATGAAGATTGCATTATTCGAACCAAGAAATAAAGAAAAATTTAATATATATTGCAAAATATTTCTCGTTCAGGACAAATTTTTAATTTTAATTTTAATTTTCTGTCTTATTATTTATATATTTGAGAAAAACATAATAAAACAGATAAAAAGTATATAATTTTTACTATAAAAATAATATGAAAAAATTATTAAAGGATAAGTCTGGAAATAAATTTTTCGATTGGGATTATAAATGTATATTGAATTCAACATCAGCACGAATAATTAAACTGTCTTTTAGAAAATTAGTTTAAAGGCTTGAAAGTCAACAGTTTTAATAAAATATGGGTCAAAAATTATGTTCAATTATGAACGAATATATAGTTTGATGTAATATTTATAAGTTGTAGCTATTATATATCTGTTTGAATAATGAAAATTTCGAGTTTCACGCTCTTATTGCGTGGATCCAACTCTTCAATTAATCTAGCGCGATTCTAACTCGTGTATTAACGTGTATATGTAAGTCAGAGCGTATCTGACTTACATATACACGTCTGACGCAGCGCGCCGCCACATGCATGCAAATGCGTTGTGCGTGACTCCTCTTCGGACTCGTTCGAAAAAACGAGTTCGTTTTATGTAGCACGCAATGCGTTCGAGAGATCCTTTTAGCGCTCTCGGAACTTCTCTACCGTCTGTTATTAACAATGCCAACGCTAATCGTGTCTAACGTGTGGGAAAGCTGCATCCTCTGCGCGTGGGTCGCGAAACCGCGCCTTCGTGTGAAATTTTCTCGCTTCAAGAAGTCGGTCTCTAACAAACGCGACTATAAGAGTCGATAATCCGAAGAGTCTTTGGGAGATCTCTTCTTTCACGTCGTAAAGACATTCCCCATCTCGATACCGATCGATAAGTTATTTTCAGCCTTTGTAACAAACTGGCTCTGATAATAGCGTGTGAGTATGTCCTCGTTAAACTGAATTTTATCGAAATCGAAAATATTTTAACTATACTCCCCGTTTTACCCTTGCAACGTTTTGGATTCTGTTTTTAAAATTAGATCACTTTGCAACAAACTAGTAATTAGTAATACCAAACATCTGAATTTTATTTGTTATTTTTATTCTTGTGTATCTCATACGGATTTTATTTTATAAATCACGTTTATATTTCATGAACAATCACGTGTTCTAGGCGAAGTAAATGGGTGCCGAAAATTTCATTGCGCAAACTCATTAATTTCTTAATTCGCTGCATACTTGCCGGGTCAATCGTGCTCGATCACGTGACGAAAGAAGTTATGATATAATGTGGTCGTCGTCCGAACATATGTAATATTCATAAGTTCTATAAGCATCTTCCTCAACTTTTCCGCGTTTCATTAAGGGTCTACCAGATCTAATCATGTAGCTGATGTAATTTTTGCCATTGTCTCATGAATTGTATTTAAACATAAAAGTTCATAAGAGCATAATTATCGACTGTTTCCGCGGAAACGCCCGTATTAATCTGCATTTGTGAAGTATCGTTATATTATATTTGGTATGATTCATCGAACTGATACTAGCAACTCTTCGTTATCCGAAACAGTTCGAGTGACGCATTTAGATATTATGCTTTATATCTTTCTGACATATATTCATATATTCTGACATATATTCTGACATATTCTATTTCTGTTTTAAATTGTATATGTATTTACAAGAACACAAGAGGTAAATGTATATAATTTTAAAAAATGCAATTTTATATACTTTTATCTTTTATATCGAAAATTACATGCATTTTTTTCATATTGCTTTTTTTTTCTTTCTGAAAAAGTTGGTTTTGTTAAAGCGAAAGTTGGACACGAGAGTCTCAAAGTTATCGGCTAATGCGCTTTCGAAGCTCCAGGTATCTACGATACTTACTAATGAGATATAATAACGAAGATATAAATTCAATTACATCCCTTTGCACTTTCTATCCCGTTTGGTTCTGCAAGAAAAAGCAGATGCATCTACAGTCGCTTATATAATTCGATTAAGCTTTAGTGATATAGAAAACTTTCGTGAGGAATTCACAATAAGTTGCTTATCGGGAACATCTACGTGAGTATTTCATCGTGTGAAATAAAGAAAGTAATAACAGGAAAGTTGTGTCTTGCGGGAAACTTTTAGTTTACTCCACACTCCGTTTCTTTTGTATTTCATCCATCGTTTAATACTCTCGAAAAGATAAAAGTCTATTGTTTGCAAATGGCATTTTACGCTTGAAAATTTCCTGATGTGTTGATGTATCGTGAATACTTTTATCTTCAATAACGTAAAAACATGTCGCTTTACATCAAACATACCAAAATCATACAAATTAAAATTAGATTTTTAATTGCTTATATAATTCATCGTTTAAAGCTTGCAAGTAAAAATATAGGACAAATAAATAATATCACATTATTTAATAAGATAAATGACACGCGTTACGCGTATAATTATTTATATTATTATGTATTTTTATTATATTATAGCATTTTAATAGCCATTTGATACTCTTTTAAGATAGTGCTGCCATCTATAGACAGGCAATACTGCTGTAATAAGTGACAAAGTCTATCAGCATTTTGTTCGCATTATTGAAAAGCACGAGCGTCAACAGAATTTTTTTAAGAGACTATCAATACAATTTCTTTTATCGAGGATCAATCTTGTTTACCGAAATTAAAACTTAGAATTATTATAACATAAAATGCTTACACAAGTTTCTTTACTATTATATTAAATACAAATACTTTATTTATAAGTTATTTTGACAAAGTTTCAAACTGTATAATTAAAATTTTTATATTCTTTATTATTTAGTTTCTAATTTTCTTTTGTTTTTTAATTTCTATATATATATATATATATTATATATATATATATTTAATTTTTTATTATTTTTATTACTTAAAAACCTTCGATATCGACGTTCATTAATGTCCTTATATTTGACCCTTCTTGATCTTTCTTTCTCTTTCTCTTTTTCTCCCGTGATTCACTCAGCAATGCAGAATCGAAACCCAGCCTCAGATGGAGATAATCGCGCCGCGTGAAACCCTTTGGACGCACCGGGATGTAAAACTCGTTTGCCGTATGCTTGAGCGTGAACGGAAGTCAGAAAGGAGGCAGCACTGACCGAAGGATCTCACGCGATCCTTTGTATTGCGATCCGTATCGTGCAATAATTATTCCCACGATTCAAGTGCTGGTTGATTCTGAATAATATCATCATATAACTGCGCAGCCTGCTAATAAAAAGTCTATTTTATTGAAAGTTTAATTGTTAACATAGATCTTACACCAATGAAACTATAGACATTTTTATTTCGATTTAATAATTTACGACTTCTTATACTTTATTTCCATGATATTCCCAAGGTACTTAAAATAATATTATCAAATTGTTGAAATAAAAGATTTGATGTTAGTGAGCGAAATGCTATAAACTTATATAAACTTACGCTTATTAATTTAATATATTTATTTTCATTAACTGCACAAACTTATGACGCTTTTAAAGTAAAACTTGAGTAAGTTTAATTAATGAATTAAATTTATATATCTATATCTGCGCACTGCGTTGTGCGACGTGGCTGTTTGGTCACTTGTAGTATACATATATGTGGTTACTAGATCCCCCTCGTTCTATAGACTGATCCCGGAGATTGCAGAAATGAGAGAGGTCCGTCGACGTTAACGCTTCGCCTGCAATTCACCGAGCGAATCATTATTGAAGGGATCGAGTTTAACTTAGAAGTAAAAATAAATTTGCGTGCGAAAAATATGTTGAGTACACACGAAAGTATATCTAAACTCCCATTTGTATCTTATCTCCTTCTTATCTTATTTACACTTTTATTTTTTTTATCTTAGACTCACGTACATTTGCTTGTACATTTTGCTTGTGAACGTAACGACCATGTCTCTAAAATTCCTCTCTGAAGGATATAATTATTCAAGAAAAAATTATACTGATATTTCTGTCGCGCCTTTAAAATTGCGATAGCAACGGTTGAAAAAATACGGGCTTCGTGCTCCAATTATTTCGACCTTAGTCACGGTGACCCCGATAAAACGCTTGCAGAAGTAAGAACCCGCTTCAAATTTCCTATTTGTCAATGATGAATCGCGCGATCAATTCTCAAATGAGCGTAATACTTAAAATAAATTAAAAATTTTGAATGGCGTGTAAATACATGAATCTACTCGATTGTATACTCGTTCAATTTTAGACTTTAGAAAAACGTTTATTCATTTATCTACATTTATCTACGCTTTTAGATGACGTCCATATAAAAATAATGAAAAATAAAACGCAAATAATGGACCTCCAACAAAATGTGAATCTCCAAGATTATTCATATTATAGGAAATTCTTTTTTATATTGTAAAAAATCTCCGGATCTTGAAAACGTTAGTTCTGTACGTTTTGAATCTTTCTCGAGCCGAGAGGAATGCACTCTGAAAGTTAATCAACGTGCATACCACGGGTGGTCCACCACGGCGGAAAGAGCAATAAAAAGCAGAGATAACCGATAATCCTTGTAACCGTACGCTTCCGCCGCTCTCTATCTTTTCAACAGTTCAGCGAATCAAGTTTCCAGACTGCCGGTAATTATCTTATCGTATAATATACGATGCATTTATTTGCGAAATTGTTACTCGAAAGAAAAGATGCGCTGCTGAGCCAAATCGTTCAGCTAAAATTCAGTTCCTCGATATATGCAACAAACGTGACGAGAATTTGCATCAAATATATGTCGTTTAATTAGTGAGAATAGATTCTGATGAATCTATTCTCACTAATTAAATTTTTATGTTCGCAACTTTTTATCGGGCATTGTTACCTGCTTCTTGCAAGTATCTTTTTCATGTTCGATGTTACAATTAATAAATTGGATTTCATTTTTTTGTCTTAAGCTTGAAAGTGTTTTTCGCTTTTTTAAATCAGGCACATTCAGCAGAATGTTTTTTTTTTCGCAGCTTTTTGGAAGTTTCTTCGCTGACATAGGACTGTTCTTCTACATTTAAAATTGTAATCCAATCAATTTGAAGAAAACTTTCAATAGTTGCAAAATAAACATTCTACTTGAACGCAATCGTTTTAATATAAATTATAATTATAAAGTATATTGACGATTGGAGATTACTGAAAACATTCTTAATCAGAAAATTATTGTCATTATTATCATTATTATCATTCTTTGATCAAAAAATTATTTCTTTGATAAGAAAAAGTCAGTTTTCATAAAGAATAAAAGAAATTAATAGAATAGTTTCTCTTTTCATGAGATTTCTTTATATTTTTCTAATCATTTTCCACAATTATCAGTTTTTGCGCTGCTCGAATTGTTGATCACAGAATTAAAAAGTCGAAAAGCTAAATGTTAATGGTACTTCTTTTTTTAGACTTTTCTAAATGTATAATGGAGACGAAAGAAATCTGTCGATTCCAACGATTAGTCACACTTCCTCGCCGAGTTCCGTGCCTAAAATTAATTCCTTTCGTTCGATCATTTATATCCCATGCCGTCAAACTTTGACCGGATTAACGGAACCGTCTAAACTTACTAAGAATTCGCACAGTTCGAAACGACAGATTGGGATTCGAGTAAATGAAAGAAACTGTTAAGTCTAATTGGACTTTATATATAAATGCATTCTTTTATTATTATTAATTAAATAAAAAATACTCTTTTGCTTCACACACGAACTGATTGCTTTCTCAAGCTAATCTCAGTCTATATTACGTATAAAAAAATTCTAAAATTAATTTTAAGAATTATACCATAATTTCCTTCATGGAACTATGCTATATAACTATCGTGCAAATATTTGAAAACTATCACTTACAATTAGAATCGAGGACTTAAGATTGGCCGATAATAACGGTGCGCGACGATAAAGCCGCTCAAAGTAAAACGTGAAACGAGCATCGTGTCGCAATTATCCTTTTATCTCGCCCGAATCGCGTGGATCGGTAATTCGTTCCGCGATCGACTTCCGTTCCGATCGATCGATCCCGGCAGAGAGCACGAAGGTCGCGATCGCGCGCGCGGCGCAACTCCCTGGTTAAGCGGGGCCCGAAGAGTTTCCAGTTCTCGGTGGAGCACCGCGAGCAGTCTTCCGCCAGACAGTCTAGACACCGGACCCGAAGTCGGCGAATAAGCGTTGCCGATTGTGGATCGGACGGGCCCGCGGTGAGCGATTTCGATCGCGAGAGCGTGATTCACGCGCTCCTCTTTTATCTCGTTGGCGCGATTCCTCCGCGAAACGATGAAATCTATCACGTACGATTTTTCTGCTATTTGCGTGTGTTACCGAGGCGCAATAATTAAACTGTGAATTGACTAACTAGGAAAATCGGTTCGTAATGGGACGTAAAGTGATTAGATTTTGTATTGGAAAAAAATCACAAGCGAGAGAAAGTGTGATTGCAAAAAATTGTGTTTTTGATTAATATGCGATTATTTTTCTTTCTCTTTTATTTCTTTCCACACGTGTGAATTTACAAATTGTGTTGCAATGTATTGTAGATACATAGTTTTGTTGAAATGGGTTATTCTCTAGTTATGAATTCGCGTTATCAAATTCAGAATGTATAATGAGGTACCAGATGTTCGACTGGAATGAATTAGAATAGATATATAGGATATATTTGAAATCTAGAAAATTCGAAATTATGTTGAGAGTACAACAAGTACATAGTTTTACGTTGTTCTAACATATTTATTTATATTCCACATCAAGTCTCCTAAGAATATCAAAATAATAATAAGTGTATATTACAAAACATGATTGATACACGTCGCAAAATACAAAATAACAGAGTTCGAGAATTTCTTTTGTCCCTATAATTACAATAGGAAACACGTCCAAATCATTTTGATTTATTACATGATTGAAATAACAATTTTTTATAAATATAGGAACACTTAAAAATATATATTAATACTATAAAATTTCTCATTAAAGCAAGAAGGAATATAACTATTCACAAAAATACTCCAAATTCGTAATCTCTTAATTTCTTCCTGATATATCATTACTTTACAACACAAACGTTTTTAAATCTTTAAAATTATTAAATCCACGATAAAAAATCGTCGGGCGTCATCGATGGAACGGACGGCACTGTTATCGGCACTTGCACCTCGAGTTCGTCCTACGATAGCAGGCGCTCCAAACGGCCGTACGTGAACCGGCTGGTTGGCTCATGAGTCACAAACGCCGGCTGCGACTTGCTTTCGCCGGTCGCTCGCCGTTTACGTCATCAAGCATAGCAGAGTTACTCTGGTTGCCGTCCGTCGCGCACGCTCTTCGTTCGAGCCACTTTTCGTGCCGCTGATGCCGCGCGCCGCGCGTCTCACCAAAGAACGAACCAAACCGAGCGGAGCGGAGCGGCGCGGCTCGGCGCGGCGCTCGCGCACAGCGATTGGCGATTGGCGAGCCGGGCCGAGTCGAGTCGAGTCGACTCGAATCGAACCGAGCCGGAACCGAACGAGAGGAGCGCGCGCATCGCATCGTATCGTATCTCAGTTGACGCCTTGCGTGTGCGTCACCGCATGTCACGAGTGCGTGCACCGAGTGCCACACCACACCACACTCTACTCCGAACACAGTTTTTTTCCTCTCCTTACCCGGTGCTTACGGGTTTTCGACATTTCGCGCTCCGTGCCGGACCTTAGACTCTCGCGAAGATCGGCGATCATGCCCGAACTCTTTATCAGGGAGAGACGATAATGTGATCCGCACTGCGTTGTGGCGTTCGAGCTTAACGAAGAGATATTGGAAAAGTGTAACCGTCGAAGTGCTCTGTGAAAATAACGTGTCATTACGCTCGACGATACACGGTTCTTCACACAGAAATCTCGAGGTTTTTTTTTTTAATGCTTTTTCACGGTGTGATTACGGTAAGCTGTGAATGCTGTGATAATAGTGATAACGCTTGAGTGATTTCGTTAATCGAGTGATCTCATCCGATCGAGCCAGGTGAATTGCACGTGACGATGTAGGCTTGGGAGGAATTTATGTTAACCATGTTTTTATATTAATTACGTATAAAATGTTACAATTTATCATAATTATAAATTCTTGATAACCACTATTATCTTTATTTAACTGAAATTTTTAATATATTATTGAGTTTTATAATATAATGTTATATATAACGAGCCAATAAGAATGTTTCGATTATAAAAAATTGAATTAATGAGCAAACTTGGAGGAAATTTATAGTTTTTATATTAACATATAAAATATTATACTTTATCATAATTATTATAAATTATTGATAATCATTAATCTTTATTCAACTGATTTTTTAAATATATTATCGAATTTTATAACGTAATATCGCATAATAAGAATGTTTCAATTATAAAAAATTGAATTAACGAACAAATCTTGGGGGGAATATATAATTAATCACATTTTTATATTGATCACTTATAAGATATTATCTTATCATAATTTATTATAAGTTATTGATAATCATTAATTTTTTTCAACTAAATTTTTTAGTATATTATCGAATTTTATAACATAATATTCGTAATGAATCAATAAGAACATTTTAGCTGCGAAAAATTGAATTAGCTAACAAATCTCGCTAATGTACCAAGCAAACGTGTCCTTAACAAGGTTAGGTTGCGTAGTAAAATTGTTTCTCGCGTGTCGATCTCGCAACACGATGTCGCTACGTTTCCCTCTTAAGCTAACAAGAAGTATAAACAAATTCCGATACCAGTATGTGCGATTTTGTAGCATTACGTCACGCCACTGTACACAAATATATGTATGATTTATTTGTCTAGACTCTATCTGCAAGGCACAAAGCACAAAGCAACAGCTACTTTATTGCGAATAATCTGAATGATAATTATACATTGTTCGTGAAGAGATTCACGATTGCGCGCGAATTTCGCGATGCATACTTCACGTTACGATCGCACTAATGTTATCAAATCTACGTTGACTTTCTTTAATACGAATCTTTCTAGAAATAATTTAATATACAGGGTGTTACTGTTCCATGGGAAGTTACTGAACCTAATTAGCTGTCATTTTTAAACGCACATAAGAACAGAAAAAAAATTTTTAAATAGAAAATAAATACTTTACATATAAAGTAAAAATGATCGGAAAAATTTACATCATTTAATTAAATTTAATTAAACTTTGTTTAATATCTCTTTTGGCAAAAAAAGATATCAAATAAAGTTTTTTTTTTAATTTGAAATGTAAATATTATTAAGAATTTTTTTAGCATTTCGAAAATATATATTATACAGATTGATATTTTTAGAAACATTTAATTAAATGATACAAATATTTTTGATCATCTTTATATATAAATAAAACTGCCAAATGTCCTTTTATTAAAAAATATTTTATTTTCCTGTTCCTAACATGCGTTTAAAAATGACAGCTGATTAGTTTTAGCAACTTCCCATTAGACTCTGTATATTTTATTTTATATTACATCATTTATGTAGATCGAATTATCATTCTCATTTCCTCTTTGTTCATAAAAATAAAAAAGTGCGAGAGCACGTTTTAATTTACACCTACATCGCGTTTAAGATAGAAAGTCGAATTTATGCGAACATGGCCGAAAACGTTCCGCGTTATTAGTTACCGTAACGACTTCAAGCCATCTTACAGCTGGAGTAATCTTTTCTTCTCCCTTTTCTTCTTCCTCCCCCCCCTCAGATTTCACGGTACCGCGAATAACGCATGTGTTAAAAGCAAACGAAAGAATAGATAGAAGTACGGAAGTACGCGCAAGTGTATAAGAATTAACGGTTTATATAACCACCCGTATATAATTCTATGGTTGCGCCTCGCAAGCATAATTAGTACGAGACTCTGTTCATTACCCTTTGCAATATTACGCGTGTGTTTCGGGTCACTTGGATTGCTTTTCCTTCGCCATGACTCGGCTCTTTGTTCATTTTAACAATTTTCCTTCTACAATGAATAACGTCTAATCAAAATTAATAGATTCTTGGAAAATGATTCTCGCAAACTTATTGTACAGGAAGAATGAATTAAAATGAATCAGATAACCTCATGCAAGACTAAATTATTTTAAAAAATTATTAATGACCTTACTATGAATTTAATAATTTAAATGTGAGTCTTTGAAATTTCTGGATAATTTTATTGAACGTGTTTTATTGATTTAATTTTATTTTCTATTATTTATAAAGGGGAGAGAAAATTCGATAAAGTTATTTGTGTAAAATGTATTATTTTATTTTTAATGGGCAGTTCGTTATTACAATATTTTACGATTAAAAATTTTTTTGAGGAAAATATTGCACAAGAAAAAGGGTCAATACTTCTTTTTATCATTTGTACTGTATTGTATTGAATATACTTAATCAAGCGTGATATACATATCAAGGAATGTGAATTAACCTATTATATTCAAATGATCAGACACCGTTCACTTATTGGAAACTGTCATCAAAAGATTATCCAACGGTCTCTTGTTTGCGCAATTAATTGTGAGAAAATTAACGGTCTAAGTGGCTCGATATTTATACACTCATAATTCGTAGTAGTCGACTAATCGAATCAGCGGCGACTCACACAGGAAACACGTAAAAATATCATTTTGTCATTTGTGTTTAATGATGCATTACTATCGCTGATTAATTTATAAATGTACAATATGCGCATAATCATGCGATTTTGTTTCGCCGCGAAAAGCAAAAAGTGACTAATTCCGGCTATCCTTCGGTGTTGCAGTCAACATCGCTTAATCATATAGTTATCTGTATGCATAAACCAATAATACATTATAACTGATCTTTTCGGTACGAAGTCCGTATGCATGTTTTTAACATTAATTATCGTTATAAACTACTTCGTAGAATTCCATAAATTTGAATTAATTCGATCGCGTATAACTATCACATTTTTATTCTACATTTTTTGATGGAAAATATATTACAGTGCGCACACTTTTTCCAAGAGATTTAAAAAAAGTCGTGTTACGAAACAAATTTTTTTTCTCTTTTTTTTATTTCTTTATGCTCTTCATATGCTCTTTATATGACACGAGATACAACATGTTTCATGTTATAATCGTGATATGGAGAGAAACTAGCGATCGCTGAGCAGTATTAATTAAGAGTCGCTATTGCAACCGAGCTCAATCGAAATAATGAGTTACTCAAACGAAAGAGCGACAAGCGTCAGAAGGGTCTTGAGTTTATCGCGCTTGTGGCGATAAACGACCCGACATGTACCAATAGCAGGTTTAATTGCGGATTTGACGAGGAAAGTTTGATTAAACGGCCATTATTCTGACGAGATAACGCATAATACTCTTCCCTCCATTTTCCATTTCGCTCGTAAGCACAGCGTGGACACAAAGGGAAATTTATTTTTCATTTGTGAACTGTTTTTTGAGCGTTCAAAATAAGGTATAAAATGAAAGGAACAAAGAGACATACGCAACAATGAACGTATCATTATTGATGTATCATTGCAAGTTACAAACAAGGAATATCTCTCGTACAAAAGTCTATTTGCATATTATTGTAAAACAAATTAAGTACATATTATATAACAATTATTGTAAGTAGATGAATATCATAATATCTTTATCTTCATACATGTATAGATGTTATTATTGAAACTTTTATATTTATTTTTTCAATCTTACATTCGAAAGTATCATTTATTTCACTGCGTCTAGCTATTTCGTTTTCTTTTCTTTAAATGTAAGACGATTTCTTCTCGTGAGACTCCGATTGTAGCATTATAATTACTCGCTCGTTTATTTGATTTTTTTTTCATCTAGCTTTTTTCTCGACCGACAAAAGCGATGAGCTACTCAAGATACTATCTCTTGTATTCGTTCCGCTCGACAATAGGATTCTCACGACGACCGTCGTGCACTAAAAAAACGATAAACAAGCTGCACGTCTTTTCCGTTCATCCTCAGCTGCCGTTGTTACAATATCCTGAATGCACAAAAAGACATGAAGCAATCGACTGACAATTGTAATACTTTCCGATTATAGTTTGGAGAACTTGGAGGCAGCAATTATTCAATACCGTTTACGTAATCTCTGCAAAGGAGAGGTTTACATACCGCAATAAAAATGCTGACAATTTTGTATTATGATCGTAGTTTTTCCCGGTTCACTCCAAGTGACATTTTGATTATCTTGCGGAATACAGCAAAGTGAAATTTCTTATCAACACGGATATATGTACACTCGAACTGTTACGAAGACTCGATTTACTCGTTCGATGCTTAATCATTTTTCACAATTTAAACAAATTTAATGAAACTCATTGTAAATGTTAAAAACGGAAATTACGCCGGGGAAAAAGTAATCCTCCTGTCCGTTTTATACCTCGTAAATTTTCTCGCAAATGACAATCTGTAACATTTAGCATGAAGGTATTACGTTGACGCAAAAAGCATTTTTTCTAAAAATATACAATTTACAATCATTTTATACCTCTAATTATGCAATAGAATTTTTTTCGAATGAATCATCTCGTGTCAATTTCGTATGATACCGTGCCTGGCTTCTCGATAATACTACCTCGTGATTGCAGGTATTTGTTACCGTCGAACAAAAGACCTCGCGCCAACTATCGCGCTAATCGTGAGTCGCACATCGCGGCACACGCGCATGTAGCATAACTATACATTTTTACTCTTATTTTGAATGAATGCGGATTCATTGACGCGGCATTTATCGATATCGTATCTCACTCGGATTTAAATTGAACGATAAACAAACAATTTTTAATTAACGAAGATTGACGATAGCTAGACACAGTGAAATAAATGATACTTTCGAATGTAAGATTGAAAAAATAAATATAAAATTTTCAATAATAACATCTATACATGTATGAAGATAAAGATATTATGATATTATATCTACTTACAATAATTGTTATGTACTATATACTTAATTTGTTTTACAATAATATGCAAACAGACTTTTGTAGTCGAGAAATATTCCTTGTTTGTAACTTATTGCAATGATACATCAATAATGATACGTTCATCGTTGACGATACCCTTAAAAAAGGATAAATAGTTATACGATGAGATATTTTTCTAATTTGAAACTTCATTTTATTCTATCATCGAAGTGAACGCAAATAGAGGAGCAGCTGATTTATTTCGAAATTAAATGATTATTGATAGAAGTGCGTTGTGCGTAACATATCGCAATTAAAAATCCCTTTTTTGCCTCGATGTTCATAGTTAACAGATCGTTAGTTAAGATCGTAGCTTGAAAATTGGTGGCTGACCGTTCTTTTATAGCCTTCGTAGACGCTTTTAGAGCTTGTTTCTTCGCCTTGGTAACGGCACTGCCGGAAATGAAGACGTTCCATTCGACTTTTCTAACACAGCCAAATGCAATGTGCCACGATGGATGCGCCTTGTCGGGCGCGACGTTTCGCTCCATAAAGGACATTGTCAAGAAGCGGTGGCGGTGGCGGTTATCGCGAGTAAATGTGGGCGTCCCGAGGAAATACATCCTTCATGTGTCGGACAGACAACACACACGCACAAAATTCTCTCCTTACACGCTTTTTTTAACCCGTGGTAAAATGTTGATTGCCCGGATATCCGTGTATTATTTAACTTTCACACCTGCCGCATACTTCTGAAAGTAATCTTTATTTTTCTTTGCTTTTCATTTCTTTCTAGAGTTATCTTACCTCGCTGACGTATAGCAAACGTATTCTCTATCGCACGGAAAAATCTAATGGGAACAATGATTGTTGTGAGTCATCGAGAAATTGACTCGAGAAAATTTTTGTCTTATTTAATAAATTCTTTGCAAGATCTTTACCAACTTAATCTTATCAGCTCAATAATTCTTTTCATTACACTATATCAACATTTCTATGGCGGTGGTTTCTTTTGTTATTCCTGGTGCAGTTTATCAGAACGCATCATTAATTACACGGTGAAGTTTATCACTGAAGTACGTATCTCCCGAGCATTCTTAACCGACGCTCGCAGCCACGTCATCCTCCTGCTTTCTCGACCGCAAATCCTCATTTGCTGACGAGGCCGGTCATTTCGTCGGTTTTTTCTACGGCCCTCTAACGAAGTCCTTCGCCAGTGTTCGCAATGGCGCGACCGCGTGTCGGTGCATTGCGTGTCGCACGCGAAAACTGCGAACAATGCAGCATCGCACTGACATACCAGTCTACGTACATACGTACGCGCTAGCAGTAAGTTTTATCATATCGCGAACTGCAGTATCGGGCAAATTTATCAATTCATACAGTAGTAAATAAGAAAATCGAAGAATCGAACAAAAAAGAAAACTAACATATATTTAACATTATTTTGTAACTACGTTATTAGTGCATTAAATAATCTTCATTATAGAGCACGTTACGAGTCCTGTTTTGCATATTGACTTGAATTAAAACTATATTATTCTGTATTGATCATGTTCCATCGTATAACCAAGTTCGTGATATACTTGTCATTCACTTATCTACATAACAAATTAGAATTTTTTTATTCATCATCCTACTGGCACGCAGCGTACCTATACAAACAGGCTTCTTCCAGCATTTTAACGAGAAAGAATAGTGTAGCTCCTATCTATCATGTGTCAGTATATTACGCTGTCTAATGATTAGTAACTCCCTTTCTTACCTGCTTGCTTATAACGCTCTGACACTGACATTATGTCTCGACGAAAGTCTGGCGAGCGTCCAAAATACTTCCAAATGTTTATGACACAGTTTTGGAAACACTAAACTGCTAAATTTGTTCGTGCGAGAGGCAGGCAGAGTATCTATAAGCTGTGCTCTCGATTGTTCTCAGAATTGCTTTGATCGATAAAATCATTCAGATAATTCAACACGTAAGAATTTCGTGATATATTCCATGAACCGTTTATCGTAAATTCCATATAGTTCTTTTATGCCACAGAAAATAATGTATAATTTCAAATTTTTAGTTGAAGTAGAATCGATCCAACATTGAATTGCTTGCAACTTTTAACGTTTATTCTGGTTAATTGATTTCCATTGATATTTATAACAGAAGTGTTTTATCAAAAAAATTATTGTTTCAGATACCAATAGAATCATTGATGGTGATAATTAATTTTCTGTTTAAAGAATTTACAAGCTGATAGAAAAATTTTGAAGATATTTATAACGACGAGAGAAATTTAGAATATATCTAATATTTTAAATACATGAAGCGTGAAGTGCTTCTATATATTCCAAGATTTATAGAGCTTATCTCGACGATTCTTTCTAGAATGCTTGTGCATGAGGCGTGGCAATAGTTACGAATCTACGAGAGCAAATAAAGACACGAAACAGCACAAAACACGCGCACTTGAGCTTATTAAATAAACGAGAAACGTACGCGATTTAAGTGAGTCAGTTAATCCGCATGTATTTGTGTCTATTAAGCATTTACGACGTATACATATATGTAAATGTTACGTTTCTATCTCCCACTTGTTTTAATTCCATTTATAGAATGTAATAAAAGAGGATCTAAAAAGGGACCGACTTTTGCTCAAAGAGGTATAAGTAAAAGAAGTATTTTTTGTAGATTTTAACCTTCTGGATACGACAAAGTTATTAAAAAGTTCGAAAATTAAGCATGAACATTGAAATTTGGATAAATACAACATCATATTCGTGCTCAATTTTCGAAGTGTTTCCCAAACGCTAATTCTTTAATTATTTTATCCAGAAAGTATTCAAATTATTTTTATCCACAAAAACTATTCCTCTTACTTACACCTTTTTAGGTAGAAGTTGACCTCTTTTTAATATCCTCCTTTCATTACGATTATATCAGTGATGTCGAAGTATTCTATGACTTCGTTTAAAGATCTTTTAAAAGAAGGATTAAAATATTTCTTCATTCGTAGTTAATCACTTCTTTAATGATATTTTCGCTACGGTCTATTAAGTTGGATTTTTATTATTTCAATAATTTAGAACCGTTGTATTTGAAAATAAAATGCGATAACATTTACATTTCACAGTTTTATCACCACTATTATCATATCACACATTTGATAACTCGAAACATCAACCGGAAAATAATAATTTGAGTTACTTTTACACTTTAGCACAGCGTGCATTTCTTGACATATTTTATCGTTTCCCGGCTCTGTGCGTACAATATATGTAAGATTCTTGGCTCGACGATCATCAATGTCGAGTGTTAGGTAGACACGTTATCGCTTATCAGAATCGCTGATAAATGGCGTAACGAAGTTGAGTTGACCGGCTTCGAGTATTTATCGCTACCTTTCGAGAAATGGACCCAGTTCGTCACAACCGACCGTTGTCCACGCAATCTTTTAGTATCGCCTCTCTTTCATTCGTTTCTTCTTTTTTTCGGAATCGATACTCTCAAGAGAAAAATCGAGTGCGGAGTGAGTGTTACATACCTGAACAAAGACTTCGGATAGATGTAAATTCGTGTGCCATATATGTGACGTGTGCGGCACGCATCGCGCGTATGTCACGCAACTGATAGCGTGTACAATCATGATTGACGAAAATTCATACTCTATAATTTTTCGAATTGCAATTTTTAATTTTGCGAAAAATACACACTGCCGTGTGTATTATTGAATAAAACGTAGTGCTCAAAAATCGGCAGCATATTTAGTTGATAAAAAGAAATTTTTCGACGTAATTGCTTTGCCTCTTTTTCGGCCACAAAAAATAGTGACGTAATACGTTCTCAGAAATGTTAATTTAATACTCGAGTATATCAAGCATATCGTATTCAATATACTTTCAGATTTTATATGTAGATTTTTGAAAAAATTTCTTGAATCTTCATGTAATCGTCTTTTCGAAATGTCAATTGAAATAGAAGTATTAAATTTTTATTACTACACTCTCTAGAACTTTTACTTAAAAATTGAGCTATTCTTTTTCAAAGTTGATTCAATTTTTACTCTTTAGAGTGAAATTCCACTCCAAAGTATAATATTTAGAGAGCATTTTTCTGAGTTTTTATAATCTCTGTTTCTTTTTTTATCGTTTTACTAAAGTCTTGTTGCTGTATTTTTATAATTGCTGTAGATTAGTAATACAGCATTCCGCTTGTCTAAGGATTAGTCGAAATTTTGTCACATTTGCGGTCATCCGGGAAGTCCTTATAATCTAATCATTTCTTAATCGCGGGAAGAGAAACGGTCACCGTTACGAAGTCGCTTGTGCGAAATAATGAGAATTTCGCATTGTTATTGAACATTCCGACAGCAATTAATAAATACAAAGGCAGATCTGGGCTTCTTTATTAAAGCTTTAGTCGTGATGATTACGCTATACTTCGAACAATTATGCTTCCCCGGAACTCTCTCAACCTTCATGAAAAAGATTTCTTTGAAATGCCTTGCAACACAAATTTGCACTAGAAATATATAAGGTGTACAATCTCTCACTATATTTCCTGACAATCAGATTTTGTAACTAACATAAAGCAATATTTAAATTTTTAAATAAATATATTCATTAGAGTCGTCTTATGAAGAAATAGTATCGGAAATATTAAGATAGTAGTATTTATTAAGTAATAAATGATGGAGAATAAAAAGTTATGGAAAAGTTTTTAAGAGTTTTCACTAATAAAGCCGACAATAAACTTTTATTTTTTCTTCAGTTTTAATCGGATATAATTAATTGAATTTTAAGACTCGCTTTGAATTTAATGTTATTTATCAAAAAGTTACGAAGATAAATAAAACCAAATTGCTTAGAAAGCCATACAACTTTTTCGCAGAGAGAAATTTCTCTTTCAGGAAAAGGCCTGCGAATATCTCGTATAATGTCTTTTGTCTATAAATCTCTCTTTAATCTCCGTACTCTATTCCGTCCGTTCACGATTTATGATTCTATCGCCTCATTGAAAAACAGCGTCGGTGTTTGCGTCGGTCGTTCGACAAGTTCTCTTCGATATCTTTCGACGAATTGGTTGAGTGAGATATATACTATCTTGACAAATAATCGAAAATTTCAGTTAGTCTGCAATGCTAATTGATCAGCCAATATCTTTTAAAATAAAATACTATAGCATTATAATATTATAGTATATTAGTTATTCTTCTTTTATTAATTTAAATTTTTTTAGTAAAATTTGTCTATCTTTAAATGTCTACAATCAAAAAGATATTGTTATCTCACCTTTTAATCTTATAATCTCTCACATACGATATTCGCAAGTGTTTTACGAGCTAATATAGACGGCAAAAATAAATCCTCTTATAAAATCTTCACTCAAAAAGTATGGAAAGTTTTAAAATAATCATAATAAATACTACCTACATTATTATCTTCATTAAAAGTATAACAATTTGCAACCAAAAAATTATACTCGTTCTACATCCATTTTTTTGCAACAATTAAAAATTATATGTCTAATACCGACAAAAATTCGTGTATTTGATTATACGCATCATAATATTAAATCATTAAAGCCATGTAGAGTCGAAGAACTCATTACATATATTATAATTTTTAATATGATTAAATACAACCTGATTATTCTGCAATCATATTTACAGCAATTGATTGATTATCCAAAATTATTATTATAAAAATTATATTTAACATTAACTCATATTAGGGTACAATTTTATTAATATTTATTTGTCATTGGTAAATTTTTCAAGTTTCCGTAATTTTTACATCGTGTAACTATAATATTTCGAAATATCATGATTAATTTCCCAAGTTTGGCAAAATGGCTTCTCTACCCTTCAATGAATCGAAGAGGATTCAATTTCTCCCCTTTCCAGATTTTCTCATTTCAATCTCGGAACAAATTTCCGCCTGGCTGCTTCATCTAAGAGAATGAACAGAAATACTCGTAAAGTACAAAAATTGGTTGCTTCATTTATATTTGTCTATTTTATCAACCGTTTTATCAGAGAAAAATCACTATAGAAAAGAAAATTAATATTTAAAAGTCGCTTGAATTTTTATCTGCTTACGTATATCACATTTATTAAATCTTAATAATTTAATTCAATCGGTGAAACAATTGAATAGAATTCTCAAATATAAAAGATTGGATGACATAATACGAATTGTGTATTTCCACGAAAATATTTTTACGCAAATTAATTTCATACTAAACACCGTTTTATTATGTGCATCTTGACTTTTGAATAATGAATTTTTCTTAGGTCTCATAAAACGTCAACTGTTCATGACATTAATCATGGAAGGAATATTTATCTCATTGTTAGTTAATAAACGAGGTGAAACTTGTGTAAGTACACGCTTTTTTATCTCTAAAACGTCTCTGCGTACGACATATATAGCTCTTTTCTCGATATCTTTATATATCTTGGATTGTCTCTCTCAATTGTTTCGATAAAAATAATATTTATGACATTCATGAAATGTGTGAATACCTTTCTTTCCTTTATTGTAAATTTTATTAATAGATTAATATCGAATTTATTTCTTTGTTGATACTTGCTAATTTAACAAAAAAAATCTTATTTATATTTTGTACTTGGTATATATTATATATATGTATATGTGACAAAATTTGCATATTATTTTTATATGAATTTAATAGTATCGTTTGATACCTAAGTGTCATTGAAACTCCTTTTCATAATAGATTTTTAAATAATTCTTTAATATCTATACGAAATGTACAAAAATTTTCCAATGTGCATTTGACTTAACAATTTCGTTCTATTAAAGTGTTATAATCAACATCTAAATTGCACACAGATACAGATACGCATATTTACAATTCTCCGAGCTTTATTCACGTTTACTCATATTAAACCGCAGTAATCCACGAGATTGCGAGCGTTCCTGTGTATCTATCTGCTTTATTGTCTACGATGTTACGATTGCAAAAAAAGCCAACACAGTGCTGCCAATAAAGCTTTATTTCCCTATCTACAAAAAAAAAGCCTGTATCCGTACTGCTTGTTCGCTTATTGATACATGTAATTGTGAATCGAATGAAGGTATAAAGGAAGAAAGAGAAATGGATCGTAATTCATTCTCAGGTTCTGGGTTCTATGTGATGTGTTTAGTGATGATCGTCGCAGTGCTTGACATCTTCCTTAAAAAAAAAAAAACACGAGTCTTCTTCTTGACAGAAACTAAATCTTCCATGCTGCGTCATTGATCGGTTTGGCCGTTGAATCGATGTTGAAGATTTATCAGTGTCCGAGATATTACCTACGAAGAACCGTCTTAAGAAGACGAGATCGAAGAGGAGAGTCTGAGAAACAGCAACGGCGACCAATTCCCGTATTCGTTCCCACGTGAGATATCTCGATGATGGACGATCGAGAGAGTCCATTCGTACGAACACAGGCCAGCAGAAGTCTGATTCGGCCACAGACAGGTGCACGAAAGTTCCTGATGCCGTCGCCCGCGGATAAGACAGTACGCCACCTGGCAAATCGACAGACTGTTGGTGAATCGGAAATGAATCCGATGGGCACATCGAAACGATTGTCAGCGCCGCATACACCCTTCGAGAGTCTGAAGCAATGGGAACTGGTAGAGAATGACAAGGGTTTGCAAGTAGTTGAGAAACGGGCCGGCGCTTTAAACCCTATCAGATCTAAGGAAATGATCCCCACGAGTCCGCTCTACGTGAGAGACTCCTCAGCGAAGAGACTCCTCAGCGACACGAATGTGGACGCAAATCTGGAGGAGAAATTGAGAATCTTCAATGAATCGAAGATTCTCCAACCTATTGGACTTTCGTTTGGCCAACAAAGGATGGATTTAGCAACACCCGTTCCACCGTTGGCAGAGCCCAAGGCGCCGCTTAGTCTCGATTTGATTCTGAAGCAACAACAAATAGCGTCGACGGGTACGACGACACTCGAGAGTACCGACATGCTGCAACGATTGGAGCAGCAAGTTAAAGCCATCGAGATGAGCACGATTGCCGCGAGGACGCGTCAGCTGGAGAACAGCTCGGATTTCGGAGCGGAAGTTCAGCTTAGATATCGAGAACACGAGGATTTGCTGCGAAATGCCACCGATGATGAGGCCGAAGGGTAAAATATATACTCTATCTACATCATACGTCAATCATCTCTGTACTCATTGACATTATCATCGATATCTCTTTTATCATTCATCAAACAGCATTGCACATCTGATCTTGTATTTTCTTTTCTTATTCTTCTAAAAACAAAGTAATCTCAATGACACATATATTTGAGAGATTCTTTATTGAAAAAAAAAATAATATTAAAATAATCATTAACTTTTTATAAAATATTTAAAAGCTATCTGTTTTTATTTACAATCGATTTGGAATAATCATTTTCATTGAGAAGAAATAATAAAAGTGTCAAAACGAATCTTAAGAATAATTTATCTTTATCTCGATAAAAAGATTCAAGATTGATCGAGTTTCGAAATTTAATAGGCATTCACCCACATGATCGATTATATCTCAATTTTTGCACGTTAATCGTCATCGAAAAATTCGAACCATAGCATTTCAATCGGTCAATATCCGCATACACACATACAAGCACACGCAGACGATCCGTTAGCACATTTACAGAGTGGCGATAGCCTTAGTGATAATTGAGGAAATCGCCGTCCAACCTCCGCTTGATCCTCGTCGCCACGTCGATTACCTATACACGCCTGATTCATACAATTGACTGTCCGTTTACACCCACACGTGTTCTTTTCTTCACTACAATTGACATTTAGTTTACGCAATGTCGCAATCGTGCAACGATTCATTCCGTGATTTCCCGTCAGTTTGTCACCATTACACGTAAATCATTAAATGTTTAACCAGAAAAAATCAGTGAAGATTACACTGGGAAAGAAAGATTCTGATCCATAGCTATCATATGTTGAATAAAATAATTTCAATTAAATGTTCAATAACTACAATCAAAAATAAATTTTACTTTTCTAAATATTTAGTAAGTATTCCAAAACATAATATTATTAACATAATATATCACCGTTTGATAAAATACAATATTACTAAATATTCAGAAAAGTTAAAATTATTTTTAGTTAAATGTTAAATGTAACTTAACATTTGATTAGAATTATTCCACTCAACATTTGGTAGCTATTATCAGATTCTTCTTTCAATATACGTGTTTGCAGAGACAGATATTTCGATAAATAAATAATCTACTGGGTGTCATTGAATATCAGCACTCTAAAGACATATCGGTATGTATTAATCATGCGGTGTTTATATAATTATCTTCGTGTTAATATTAACACCAACATGATATGGATTTAACTCATGATATTAAATCCAGTATGTTGGTGTTAATATTAATACAATGAGAATTATATCACACAGTGTTATTTTTTAGAGGGCACATCTTTGATAATTAATGTTTGTTTGATAAAAATATCAAGGTAATATTTTCTGAATTATGAACGATGGAAAATAAACGGTTTTGCATGAATTCTGTTGGTGTACAAAACAGATAATAAAATGTTATTTTCCAATTGATTTTGAGTGGACTGTATCGATAACAGTGTTTCAATTACAAATTTTGATATCATGAGATTTAATATTGAAAATTAGAAAAGTGTTTATTTAATTTCTGTCTCCAAATACAACATCTTGTTACGTTTAAAACGATTTCTCCATTCGTTGGATTACCACTACATTATCACAAAACTTTAATCACAACAAACACTTATACTGTACAATCTGTTATCAATGATATATCATACTCTCATATCATATTATCATACTCTCTATACACGACGCCATATCATAAAACATTAAATCGAAGGAAAAATTATTATGAAACATGAACGAAAAAAGGATCTCACTGTTGCACCGTGGAGATGCAACGCGGAACTCCACCGGAAATGCCGGCATCGTGCCAAAGAAGCCCACCGTTAAGTTGTCTAGGACTGCATCGGATACGCGACGGGGACAAGAAACGGAGATGAGAACACAATCCAGAATGCCACAAACTCGCGCGATCGTCCGGCCGATAGTTACCAAAAAGGATCACCAGCGTCAACAGCAATCACAACAGCAGAACAACGCAATGACCGTCCCGCTCAGACCGTTGTCAGACATGCAGAAGGGTATTCAGAGCGAGAAGGAGGTAGATATTTAATATGCTTATATATATGTATAGGCATCGATTGCAACGTTATCACGTTTAAACATTATCAAACATTTTGCCGATAAGATAATTTCTACCTGATTTAAAGAGAGGAACAAAAAGAATCGCGTTACTTTTTAATGTCTATCGTAGAATAATTGGACTGTATGGTATTACGTATATAATTATAACTTTGTCGAGGATTATTTAGCGATAATTGACACGAGTCGAAATCGCCATAAATCAAATGAGATACTTGACAGTTAGAATCATGGCACACAAAAAAAGCATTGTTTTTTAACATTTCTTCTTTACTTATGCTTGTGTTTGCAATTTTATTTATTATTAATTTAATTTTTTATTTCTTAAGAGCCATGATACAAAAAAAACTTAAGCAGTAAGGAAATCAACATGGATTGGCTACTGCTTATATTATGGCTTTAAGATCTTTACTGTGATTGGTTAGTTCGCTTACTGCTTAAGTTTTTTTTGTGTCACGGCTGTTAAGAAATAAAAAATTAAATTAATAATAAATAAAATTGCAAATACAAGCATAAGTAAAGGAGAAATGTTAAAAACAATGCACGATCCGTAGTCACGCGCGGATTTTACGATTGCCCATATATGTACATATATCGACGATGTGACGAATCAAGTGCAAACGGAATGGTAATGTAAATGCATTTCCATACTTACGTCACGTATGACTCGTTTCATCAATTCGACCTGAAATAATCCGGACGATTTCCTCGCTTCATTGAAGCGTCATTTAGTCGTTATGACGATCGCGCAACCTGTCGAAGCTAATTATTCCGCATATGAAACGCATTTGAAATATTTTGGAAATTTCAACGAGCAATATTTTTTTCTCTTTAAAGAAATTTATTTTTTTAACGGAAAACATAAATAAACCTTTTTGTGTAAAATATAAAAATTTACTCAAGTGAAATATTTACTTTCAATGAATTATAAAATTAATTGAGTTCAGAAAAATATTTTCAATTATATAAATTATTTTAATCTAATTATTTGAACAAGTCGGACATGTTTCTTTGACAACTGATAGAAAATATCGGAGGTAAAATAAAATAAAATAAAATATAATAAAAAATATAGTTTTTCGAACAAAATTCTTTTATGTCGATATAAAACAACGAAAGTTATAACTTTTAATATTGTATGTCATGTCGACTCGATAAGCTGGCAATATATCTGGAACGGGATTTACATCTGTATTAACTTCGTGTTGTACCATAAAACAAATTTCAGATGCACCCCACGAAACGGAAGTGCTGACTTTGTTTTACGTCATGTATTTCCTATTTTCCCATTTTCGTTGCTGTTTTATGAAGACACATAAATCGTAATCTTCGTAGAAATCCAGCATCAGCAGTTTTCTCGTAACTTCTGATGATTATCTTTAATTTAAAACGGCTAGTTTCCATTTGTATTATATTATATGATATAATATAAAGTTTTAAATATAAATAAAGAGTTATATAAAGAATGAATAAAAAGTAATATAAAATTTAATTAGTCTATACCAATAACATTGATTAATTCAGGATTTATGCAACAATTGCATTTTTCACCGCAATTAAAATGCTGTTCACAATAGCATTTATAACAAATTCTTTGCAAAAATAGGTTTCTCAAAGTGATCGCAATATTTATTTTTCTCTTAACGAGATACGATAGTAATTTTAAAATTGCAAAAAACATATTATAATTAATGTTATTAATTTAGATAAATTCTGAATTGAGTTATTTTTGCGTTAGAATAAAAAAGAGAACGCAGCCAAAAATCAGCTGGCTCTTTTGTTTAATAGAACATCTAAATAGAGCTTTACTATTTGCTAATTCACGTGTAAGCGTTTCTATTTTCCGTAGAGAATTCGCGTCAACTTGGATCTATTCTTATCTTCCTTTTGCGTGAAGTGGATGTCCGCGACTCTTCTTTCATCGTTACTTTTTCAGTCGATTGATCAGCTGATTGAACGCGCTCTCTGTCGTCTCTTCGACTTTACCCTCTTCATATTAACTCTCGAGTATTCTCACCTAAGTATCCGATGAGAAAAGAAATCAATGCTTTCTTATAAGTGCTAAAATAAAATATTGTTAAGTTAATTACTTGAGCGATTTATCCTTTTAAAATCACCTTCTAAAGTGTTAAAATTGATACTGTCTTGATTTATTCTTATTTATCACATGTATCATGCGGTTCTTAAGTCTAGTGTCGTTATAATTTAGATTATAATTTATGCTAATAATGGCAAGTCTTATCTTTTTATAAGTCTGTTTTCTAATTTTTTTTTTCTATATATAAATGCAACCTTAACCAAACTCTAGAAATACTTTCTAATATTTTTAATATTAAAATTGAACAAAGTTAATAATGTAGGCGTTTTTAATGACATTAAACATATTTATCAATCTCATATATAGCGCTAGATTATATTCCGATAATCTTCTCGGTGTTCATAGTAGTAGTTGATTCGAGCAGCTGACGAGGCGAAAAGCCTCGTTGCTAGGTAGGAGGATGATAAAGGTGAAGATGTAGCATCCCACTCTTTACATCCCACAGATGCGTGCGTCATCATCAGAATGTATGTACATATCGATATCTTGGAATTAGAGCTGTCGATATCTTCTCATAGATATAGAGAGCAGAAAGCTCAATCTTTTCTACTTTCAGTGTTTTCTTTTTCTTATAAAACAGTGTTATGTCAATTTCTTTTTTTATTTCAAAGTGCCAATATTATAATAACTAGTAGTTACCAAATGTTGAATGAATTAATGTCAATCAAATGTTTGATTAATATAACCAGAAATAATTTTATCTTCTCAAATATTTAATAAGATCATCAAACATAATAATATAACTGAATATTTAGTAATAATTACTAAATATTAAAAAAAATAAAATTATTTTTGGTTATATTAACCAAACATTTGATTGAAATTATTTCACTCAAAACATTTGATAGTTATTACTAGATTCTTTTTACAGTGTACATAACCATCTCTCTTACAAGTTTAATAATCATAAAGGAAAAGTCATTTCTTTTATAGCGTGTGTTAAACATTTCATTTTCTTTAGGACGCATTAACGCTTGCGCTTTGCGACATTCGGTCCGATCAGCTGACTAGGTTGAAACCTTCTGTTATCTCAACTGATGCGAGCAGCACCCTCAGTTAAAAGAGTAAAACACGGAATAAACGTGTGTCAGTGGTTCCCATTTTCTGCGACGCATGCGTTCTTCGAAAGGGGTAGCAGAGAGAGAGAGAGAGAGAGAGAGAGAGAGAGAGAGAGAGAGAGAGAGAGAGTGGGCGACGTTGAGGCTAGGCATTCAAGGGTGGTTCTCTCGCACGTTTCCACCGAGGAGGGTGGCGGTGCCGTGTATTGATTCTGCCTTTGCATCCCTCAGTTGTGTGGTCTCTTCTCCGAGGGTGGTTCGTTTCGAGGGTGGAAAAGGGAAAAGGCAGTCGCGTACGGTCGTCGTCGCCGTCGACGACGACCAAAGCAACTGTCTCGCGTTTCTCAATCAGTCTTCTCGTCTCATCACTCCTCTTTCTTTCTTTCTCTCTTTCTCTTTCTTTCTTTCTCTTATGAACACAAGACAGTGTTTGATAATTGTGACATAGAAAGATTTGCGAACAGTGACATCGCATCTGCCTTTGATAAGAGCTCAAAGACCCTTGACGGAAGTGGTATATCTTGAAGAACTTAGCCTGCGATACCTAATACGATATTGAAACTCCTATCGGATTCACACAGTTTCGATAATCACCTACGAAAGTATTTTGATAATATACATCACTAATTTGATTATAGTTTCATTAATTGTCAGTGAACTATCATCGTTGATGGATCGATGTTAAATGTGAACTATGCTGGTGAGAGATGGTGTCGCTGACGTCTTGCCACATTATCGTTAACCGAAGGTTGATGAGATAGCGATTAGTATAGTCATGCAGTGACGTCTGAAAAAATAACGTACATGTGACACGCCTTCGTTGAAAATGAATTGGATTTGATTGCAATTGTATTTAGAATTGATTGATAAAAATCAAAAGCGATTTATATATATATATATATATATATATATATATATATATATATCTAAGTTATTTTTATTGAAACAAAATTTTTCCAAAGCCATTACCCACTTTTTCATTAAAGTTAAATTCTACGAGAAGAGAGCAAGCTTTCTACAAACAACAAATCCATGCAATGCAAGTTACTCTAGTTGAGTATAAATATCATCTTCGAGGATTCAATTTGCAGTTCAATACCAGTACAAAGAGTGCCTAATGAAACATATCGGACACTGATGTTCTCTGAATTACGTCATGTATTTTGTAAACGGGTTCGCGCGCGGTAAAACAAAGAGATTTATCACTTGAGAAACCTAATTCAAACGTTATTGGAACTCAAAGAGAAGTGCCCCTTTAAATCGAGATACCAAAGTCAGCGGCCGATTATACTTATTTATTTCTTCAGTCGAAGATCAAAGTGTTTGCCTAACGACAGATGGTGGTGATATAACAATCAGTTTATCATTGAAATACAGTAGTGGTTTTTATACAACACTGCTTGTATTTTTGGTAAAATGAACCAGCGTGACGATACGCTTCGCGAATTGACTCATCGCTCGACCTTCCAAAACGATCGACCACAGAAACTGCGATCACAGTTGGTCTTCGTTATCGAAGAAGAATCGAGAATTAAGTTATCTTTAATAAAATAAAGAATTAGAACAAAGACAATAAGAGAGAATTGTGAAATAAAACTATAGTGATCAAAGGGCATAATATAACAGCTCGCGTATTAAGATCTACGATTTATATCCTGCCATGTTGAATTTTTTCGGCGCATTCTCGTATTATTGGCAGTCAGACAGAACAAGTAATCTACTGACGGTTTAGATCGTGCGCATGCGAGCACGAGGAAGTGGTTTACCGTCGGATCCGTCGTCGATCCGGCGTTCATCGATTGTCTAGTTGGGATTTACAAACAGTCAAACTGGCGGCTTCTAAAATTGCGGCCACCACCAACTCGCGCAAGATGGTCACACGTGGCTTCCTGCGGGTAATACTTAAATCCTGCGAAATTAATTGTTAAGTTGCCTGTCCTGATTATTCTTTGTTTTCTCTGCTTTTCATTACATATCCGCGTTAATAATATATTTTTATCGTACTTAAGTAGCAGCTTTTATTTCAAATTCTTGATACCTCTTTCAATTCAAAGGCACGTATCTGACTGGTCGCGAGCATAACGCATTTAAATACTTCGATTTCTTTCATAAATACGCTTGTCACATCGATATTCTGCCGTTTTTCCTTTCTTCTCTCTTTTTATTTCTTTTATTAAAGGTATAGCGAGAAAAGAAGTAAAAAATCGTATACGCAACGTCAACGTAACGCAACGGTTGTCCTCGCAATTAATACGAAAGTCCAGCGTGTTTCACTCGGAACAATCTGTATCTGGTGTATTTTAACAAGCTTTAATTAATTCCATTGACAATGGCCGCCGCCGTGCCTGGAAGTGTCAAGTGCGGCCGCGTAAGCATGTGCGTATGCGTAAATAAATGCGACATTGTGCGAGGAGGGAGAGAGATCCGCGATATTCCTCGAGATGTAGCATTCTTGAGGAATGTGCGCTGAGCTCTTAACGAGCGTTTGCCCCGTATTTCTCGTGCCTCATTCCATGACTTTAAACGCCGCGCTCGGAGATGCGACCTAAGTTTCTGAAATAGTTGGCTATTTACGACGCAACTTTGCACAGCGTTCTCCCGTTTCTCGAAATAAATTAGCACGCACGGTATACTTATAGCGTTTAAAATAATTTCTAAATTATTGAATTTATTTAGATTATGCATTATGTAAATCTATGAATAACTTTTAATTTAATTAAACGTTTCTCGTTCATATTTTGTGCAGTAATATCGGTTATTTTAGTTTTAATTATATATCCACTAGTATTAATTGTATATATTCACTGATTCTTTCTTTTTTATTAAGAATAAACTATACATGTACTATGTTTATAATTTCGATTTATTTATTCTTATTAGGATTCTATAATTATAACATTAATTATATTTTAGATATTAAACTAGTAAAGAAAACATATAATGTTGTATGTATATTGTCTTTACTAGTTTTATCTAGTAATTAACTATATCTGTGATTTGATTTTGATTTCTGAAATATACAATTGATGTTACAATCATAAAGTCTCAATGAAAATGAATGAATCGAGATTCTATTTGTAATTAATTTTACCAAATAAAAAATTTTTGACATTTACAAGTTTGTCAGAACAATGCTATTTTTCGCGATTTTTATTCAGAAACGAAAATTTCTTTGTATACATTGATTTAACAGTAACATTATTTACAATTTATTTGATTTTTATTTGCTTATCGATCATGATTTTTTTGTGTTACAGACGGGGGATGGCGTAGGGGTGTCGAGTAGCGGAGGTCGACTCTCCTCGAGGAGTCGAACCTCCGAGGAACCTCATATCGGCAAGTACAAATTACTGAAGACCATTGGCAAAGGCAATTTTGCCAAGGTGAAGCTTGCTAAGCATGTACCCACGGGGAAGGAAGTAGCCATCAAGATCATCGATAAAACTCAATTGAATCCCGGTAGTCTTCAAAAGGTAATATTATATCGTCATTATCTTATGTTTTCTTATAATTTCCTTTTCTTACATAAGTTCAATAAAACAGAATTATAGATGTAAAAATGAGAATTGTTAGAACTAATATAAATTGTATCGTTTTAATGTATATTATGTTACATACCATTAACCGTTATTTAAAATTGATTGCTATAACATGCAAGTCATTCTTTTAATTATATTGATTTATTTTGCATGCTAATATTTTTACAAAAAGAACTGTTATTGTTTGTGAGTCATGTCGCATTATCATAATTTAACAGGAAAAAAACTTCAAATTATACATGTATCTCATAAATGTAAATACCTGTGTGATTCATGCTGATACATCTGATCAATTACAGTTGTTCCGAGAAGTCAGGATAATGAAGATGCTCGACCATCCAAACATAGTGAAATTGTTTCAAGTGATCGAGACTGAAAAGACACTGTACCTGGTAATGGAATATGCCAGTGGCGGCGAGGTCTTTGACTATCTGGTCCTGCATGGGCGGATGAAAGAAAAAGAAGCGAGAGCGAAGTTTAGGCAGATCGTTTCTGCTGTGCAATACTGCCATCAAAAGAAGATCATTCATAGAGACTTAAAAGCTGAAAATCTGTTGCTCGATAGTGAAATGAATATCAAGATCGCCGATTTTGGTTTTAGCAATGAATTTACACCCGGTAACAAGTTAGACACATTTTGTGGTTCACCTCCGTATGCCGCGCCGGAACTTTTTCAAGGTATTTCCTTGAAGTGATTTATATGGATTTGCATGTTAACTTGAAATTTACTTATACAATTTTTCCATTTACAGGAAAGAAATACGATGGTCCGGAAGTGGACGTATGGTCGTTAGGTGTAATCCTATACACATTGGTGTCCGGCTCACTGCCTTTCGATGGTTCGACATTGAGAGAATTGAGAGAAAGAGTATTAAGGGGGAAATATAGAATTCCGTTTTATATGTCCACCGACTGTGAAAATCTTCTCAAGAAATTTTTGGTGCTCAATCCAACGAAAAGAGCCTCACTAGAGGTACGTAGGGATCAGATTCAAATTATATGAACTCTCTATTTTATTGTATGAACTCTATTACCTTATTAGATAAGGTATTAATTATTTTATCAATGTATTCACAAGTGATATATTTTAATGACACGTAAGTTCATGTTTAAAAGAAATATAATCTAATACTTTTTATTATTATAGAACATAATGAAGGATAAATGGATGAATTTGGGATACGAAGATGACGAATTAAAACCGTACTTAGAACCTGAACCTGATTATAGAGATCACAAGAGGATAGGTGAGTCTGCCAGTATGTACATAACACTTACTACTTACCGTTTTTATGTTTAATGTTACATTCGTTGTGAACATTCTATACTATTTTTTTAACATGATATCAACGACAAAGATCAGCTTCTGTTTTCTTCGATGACATATTTTCAAATTGTATAATATATTATAGTTTTAATCTGGATTTTTTGTACAATTTCTCTAAGAATGTTCACATAATTGGATGTTTCTTCTAGTTAGATAATTGTGCAATAATCACTATTAATATATTATCAAAATATATCAGACTTTCATTATTATTTAATAATATGTTCTATCTCACAATTTTATATTATAATGCTAAATAGAGTTTTTAAAACATGCACAATTTGAAATAATTTCTTACTAAATTAGTAAAGTAAGAAATGCACATTTTTTTGTGCACAGCATAGAAACACCATAACTTATTTTTCAAGTTCTTATTTAGTCTGATATATTTATATCTGTATGTGTGTTGTGATCTGCTTCTTAAAATATCTTTTTATTGCATGGAAATATATTTTATTATTAGTAAAAAAAAATAAAATTTTTTAATTAATGCTAATATTAAAATTGAATTAAAATTATATTTTATTTTTAATGTATGTTAAAACACGGATATATTATTAAGGATAAATTTAATTTTTAAGAATTTACTATATTTCTAAATGTTGGATAGTATTTGTTATGACAAACCATACATACCAAGCTTTTTGTTTTAATTTTTTTTTTATATCTTTTTGATTTTGAATTATGAATGTTGTGTTGGGAAATTGTTTCAATTCTAATAGATGTGACTATGCCGCCACGCATTTTTATTTCAGAGGCCTTAGCCAGTATGGGATACACTCGAAGCGAAATAGAGGATTCTTTAGGACAAGCGAAATATGACGATGTATTCGCTACGTACTTGCTCTTAGGTAGAAAAACAACAGATGTAAGTATACGATATATCAAGATTAATATACAGTACATGATAGCGTTTCAAAATCCTAATATTTTTCCCGAATTTTGGTCTGTACAGCCTGAAAGCGATGGATCACGGTCAGGTAGTTCATTATCATTGCGTAACATTCCACCTCAAGTCAGTTCAGGTGGTGGAGGAGGAAGCAGTGGAGGAACAGGTGGCGCAGTACAGAGTCCATCTCACAGAGGTGTTCATAGAAGTATTTCTGCTAGCAATCCAAAACCCAGTAGACGGGCCTCGTCTGGTGGTGAAACTCTTCGTAAGTGTTATATCCGTTTGTTTTAACCGTAACTCTTATGCAGTACGGCGATTTAAACTTTACTGTCAAATAACAAGCATGGATAAGGACATTTATCAAACTTAGGTAAGACGAGGTATCTGTATTTCCTTGTGATCGGAAATTGTGCAACAATTTTTATATTATTTATTTGTGCTGGAAAAAGATAGCGCAGCTACTAGTTAATGTATAGTTTAATTGTTAAACTAAATTTGTAACAAAAGTGATATGATGAATGTTGAAATATAGTAACAAAAATCGATGCGATTGTTTGCTGATAAATCTGTTAGTACAAATACTGTGTCTAAAATAGAAGATTTCATTGCATAATTTTTTTCCTTATTAGGAGGTGCACCCAGTCCAGGTAACGCAACGAATCACAATCATGCAACTGCAGTAACTGGTACAACTGTGACTGGAAGCGGGGGTAGTAATTTTAAACGACAAAATACTGTGGACGCTGCTACGATCAAGGAAAACAGTGCTCGAGTTTCTGCAAGCCGACCCTCTGCAACTAAAAATAGTCAATCACCTGGGCAATTAGATACTAGTGAGTTGTTGTTATTTTGTTTTTGAACGATACTTTATGATAGAAATATCTTATGAATAGATATTTGTCGATTATTTGTCGTTCTATATCTTCTTTGTGATGTTTGAGCAAAGTTTTTGGATGAGGGAAGTTGCTTTGGATAAGGTTGTAGCGGTTTAATAGCTAATTTGCAATTTGTAATTTATCTGTACTATTCCATATTATCTATTTGTGTTATTTGTACTATGCCATATTGTTCATAAATAGTAAATTTTATCATATTTATTACAATCATATCATCGAAGATTCTGATCATACGTGTTTTAATGTCAATCATACCTGTTTCTTATATGTTTGTAAGAACATGCAATCACATTGTCATAATTTTACCGCATATTATGCACATATATTTCTAAAATTTGATCATTTGTCATGTATTGATTTTTCAAGAAAGAGACAGTGGTATTATTTTATTTATTCTATGTTTGTTTCTTAATATGGAAGCAGGTTAGACATAGCAATTCATAATCTTTGTAACATGTTTTTATTTGTTATAATTTTGTTATAATTTAAAGTATGTTGCTTTTTGTTTTGTGTTGAACCATATCTAATGAGGCTTGCAGTGACAATGTTCATTCTAGGCGTCGGTACAAGTCCTGGTGGAAAAGCAAGGGTAGGCAAGAGCAACACAATGAACGCAGGGGTAGGTGGTGGTCGGCCTCTCACCTCACCTGCTCCTAGTTCTGTTGGTCGACGTAGCACCATCTCCTATGATCAAGCGAAAACATCATCAGCATCTACTGAAAGAACCAACGAAGTACCCAGGTATTGTGATATCCAAATTATTTTTACCTGAAATATGCGATCTATTTACACGAAAATGTAATACATATATAATAATTAAAAAATAAACGTAGTGCTACGAAATTTTTTATTACATTTTTACTGATATTCTATATAGATTTTTACTTCTCAATATATACTTAACATATGAGATATTGGACATGAATATTTAGTTTTCGTTTCTTACACAACATTACAAAACTTGCTATTAATTATTAATCTATATTCGTAAATTAAATTATAGTCCAGTATTTCATAAGCTATATAACAATATATATATTATATATACAAAATAAATATTAGTGCATCTCGTGTGACGTTTTCTATTGACTTAACACTTTCACTAACTGTAGACGACTGACTTCTTATGTGTGCAAAGTACACTAAACCATTATTCAAGAAACGATTTGATAATCGAGTGAACAATAACAATGTCTGTCATTAAAAGCCGCGGGGAATTCATTTGTTTGTTGCATTGCTCTAGCATGTTGGCTGCTGCCTGCCAATCGTTCATTGCGATATCACTTTCTTTATGGCTTGACAGATGTATCAAACGGACAGTCTGATGTAACGTTTATACATGTACAGACGCTTGCTGAAATGATATCAGACAACAATCGCATCCACGCGTATAAAAACTCAATGATCTCAAATATACATATATTTCAAACGATGTAGACACACATTATCATCATACATTGTTCATTCTTATATATACGTTATAGCATCATATTCTGTTTCTTATCGTATGATACTTCGCGAAGTTACATTAGCTATAGCAGTTTAGTATTTTCATTCTCCTCTTTCTATCCTTATAATTCCCTTTTAAATTCCTTATTAACGAATTTTTGTTACAAGAAATATTTCTATAAAATTATATATAATTTATACATATATATATATATGTTATACATACACGTATCTATATATACGTATATATACGTATATGCACAAATTTTTTTTAGAATTTTTTCTTGATAAAATATTCATGTATAAAAATTAATTCAATATATTTTTTCTTCTTTTCCAAGACGATATACGACATAAAAATAAACGACATTACAAGTAAAAAGTAACAAGTCATTGTTTGAAACAAGTAAGAAAATTCTTAATGTAATTATTTATCTAAGAATTTAATTATATACCTTACATAAATACGTAATGAAATATTTTCGATGTCTGTTACAAATCTTAGATCTCGCCCCGTTTTGCTTCTGTACAATCTTAAAAAGTTGTTCTGGTCTTTTATTATATAAAAAACAAAAATAGGATTAAATCGTGGTCCATAAGGCTTGGCAATTTGCTGATTAGTTTTGTGCACAGCCTGGGCGAGGGCACTAGACCAACGCGGGGTCACACCAAGTCTGCGAGCATCAGCGCAAGTCACCGTTCCTCAAGTGGTGTACCCCCCAGCGACCATTCACTACTGGACCCTCAACCACGCAACGCCCACAACTCCTTACTCGCCACTGCTGACCCCCTTAGGCAGAGGTACAGGCCCCCGATGCCTAATACAAAAACCGAAAGACCTGCATACATTCCAGCATATTTAATATTTAAATATGTATATATTTCGGATACATTCGTTCTCTTTCATTTGGTTACTTCTTTCTTGGGCCACTAACTCTCTTAGGGGTAATTAGGTCTTTTACTATTATAGTCTTTCGCAATTTCTGCCGGAGCGGATAATGAGAACATTCGTTTCTCAGAAGCTCAAAAACGACAGTGCTAATCTCTTGGAGTGCTCTGTTCAAAAAATTGTCGACATAGGATTCTCTAGGATAGTTTTTGGTCATTCTTTCATTATTTTTTAATTCTCTTTTCTTATTGCTTTTTTTATACTCTTTTTCTCTCTTTACTCTTTCATTCGCATGATATAAACTTTGTTAGATCTCAATAACGGCTTTATTGCTTCTTTTTTCATTTGTATAAATATCATTTAGGTTTGATCATGGTAAAATCATCTCATTATACCGATTCATGATACAATTTCGACATGCTTACAATTCACTTAGAAATTATATGATAATATACTATAGTATATATAGCGGCATGATATTGCAATTAGTTTTCTCAAGGAAATATTTATTCTTAATTTATTATTTCCTACATGATTACGCGTTTGATACATAATATTATATACATATCTATCTTTTTGTATTTTTCCTATTAATTTTGAAAATTTATATCGTATAGAATATAAACTATTTAATATTGTTTGTTTGATAAATTACTTATGACGTGACTCAATGTCTAAGTTAACATCATTTCCTCATAAAGTCCTTTTCTAGCACTATTATACAGTTGCTGTATTTAAAATGTATCTCTCGCAAAAAATACAATTATATTCTTGAAATAATTTCTTTCCATCGATTGATGGAACTTGCATGCGCAGTTGTAGACTGTGCCTATTTACATAATAACCTATTACATATTTTTTATCAATATGAATTAATTTCTCTTATCAATATTGCTTTATTAACTCTACTCATTAATTGCTTAATTTGCAAAATATTACTTGCGCGTTGAAAATTTTTACAATATCTTTAAAAATATGTAGCAATTAAATCAACTTTTTGCAACGTATATAATTAAGTAGTGCAGCGAAAAATTTGTAACTGTTAGAAGAACTTCGTTAAAATTGATCTTGATTGTTGACTTTCTTATCGTCAACTAATTTATTAATTCATACTTTACTTTGGGGATGCTAAAATCTTCAGGTATTTAAAAACTATATTCTGTCAAAAACAGAATTTAAAAAACTTAAGCCATTTTTGAGAAATCTTGCAGACGGATAGATGGATGGATGGATGGCTAGACTAGCACTATGAAATTATAAAGTAAAAAGGTTGCTACGCTGCATTACTTAATAACTAATTTTATTTATTTTATATCTCTTTGCATCTTGATACCAGTTTGAACCGAATGGGTAATATGGTAATATATTCGCTCGAGCATATATTTTTTATTCATAGTGCATAAGAATGAAAATGCTGATAAATCAGCTTATATATCTATCACGCGGTTGCAGTTTGTATTAAAATAAAAATTATTATTTGTTGTTAGTTTGGGTGTATGCACAAGCAACAGACTGGCCACAACCACTACGGCAGCATTTCCACGGAATGTTCCGAGTCGCAGTACGTTCCATTCTGGCCAAAATAGAGCACAGCGAAATCACACTCAGGTGAGTATTTAAAACAGTTCAACTATAGAACAAGAGTTTAATTTGACAAATTTATCTTTTTTTATTAATGATTATTAGTTAATTATTAAGCATTATTTTATTAGCAATTAATATAAATGTTTTTCCAGGGTCACACACAAACGCAGGACACAAATGCAATTAGCCCTCTTGCAAGGCCGTCCTTTTTCTCGAAATTATCTTCGAAGTTCTCCAAACGGTAAGTTCTGATTAAATCTATATAATCTTTAACGATATTAGTATTTGATAGCATGCTAATAATTTGTGTAATTGTAATATTACTACTGTACATTTCCAAACATTTTTTTTGTTAGTTTACGTATTTTGTGAGCCAATTATCTTGTGAAAGACTATATTTAGATCAGATCTTATGAATAAATGATTTTCTAATTAACGTAAACTATAAAATTTTCTTGAAAAATTGTGTGGTCGATACTCAAGTTGTAAAAATGATGAAAATATTAATATTTAGAAGAGAAAAGATGTATTAAAGTACCAAAGTTATTAGCAGTTACCTAAAATCGATCTTTTTAATATAGTTTAATATATAATTATTGTGCATGTATCTAATTAAATCTATATCCACGTGGATGCAAAGAAGGTCCATGAAAGAAAATCAAATATATTTTATAACATAAAGCATTGTTATATATTTTTTATGTATTTCTTTTATTTTTTTCATTCTCTGTATTTTATTTGATTATACATCTACATTTATTGATTTATTTCATGATATATATGTATATATATGTATTAACGTATTCATATATATGTGCATATATATATATATACATGTATATCGTAAGTAGAAAAATATATATTTATAATAATTTCGTGCTATTGCGTTATCCAATTATCCAACAAGTACAGACTGAGAACGCTAGCATAAACATCACAGCTTTGCAGTGGATCCTCAGTGCATGCTTAGCATTTTAAACATTTAAGTGTTGAGATTTTGATATACTAGAATATAGATCTCATATTGTGACATAGTTTGATAAATTGTATCTATTGTTTGCATGCAAAATGATGTTTCTGTTTTTAAGGATGCACAATGACTATGTAATTCTGGAAATTCTATACATCGATATATTTACATATTATAAGGCTATATATGATATTATTTATTACAAATCCGATGAGCCAGCAGCGACCATTATCAATGAAAGCCGCAGAACATGTAGCTTATGCATTTTGTTTCGCTTTATTTATATATTTATATATTTACTTATACATATACCATTTTCATCCTCAAGCGTATCGCGTACTTCACCTATCTGTATTGTTTGTTTGTCCCATAAATATTTGCTTGACAGATTGTATCCTTTAGCTGAATTTTAAGTAGAAATATTTTGGTTCCATTTTATATGCATAACGAAAAATACACAACGTTTTATTTTATATAGAGTTTTTATTCATTCATTATATTATAGATGGAAAATCATATACTATATTGTTATAAAATTCGATATACTATTATATATTGCTATAAACCAAATTCTTTTGAGATCGATTGATGGAAGTAATACACACTGCTCGGCTGAATTCAGGCCACCTCGCATACTCATTGTGCATCCCTTTTTCTCACTCGATTGTAGCGAGGCATATCTTTGATTTATTATTTATATTTATATATATATATACATATATCCATATATATACATATATGGGACTTAATTATCATATCGCACATTCAAATGCCAAATGACAGCGCATACTATACACGTACATAAGTATTTGGAGCTGAGGATGGAAGACTGCAGAATAACGAGAGTATATATATATATATATATGTGTATATATATATATATATATATATATATTTATATCCATATATATTCGTTCTAGACAATTATTATAATTCTTTCATGATATGGTCACTGTACTCATCATTTCAATATAGTACAGAATAATTGTACAGAAATGTGCGAATTGACGGCATCCATAGCCATTGGTGCATCAGAATGAATATCTGACGTTTCTATTATCAATTCACACCGGTATATATATTATATGCTGCAGGCCATGAACCATATAAGCTTCGCTTCATCTCTCGAGTTCCGACAAGCGAAAGGCCATACAGACACGAGTTTTAAACAACCGATGTGCCGACAGTGTCATGATGCAGCATGCCCAATGCGTTCCTAACGCATATTGAATCGAGCTGGGCAAAGAAGCAAAAGTTTATTTATTATTAGTCGACTGCTCAATGGATATTGTGTGATGCATACAATTTTAAAAGAGAAAAGAAAAACTTCAGACTCCGTTATTCTGTGGTTCTCAAGATTGAGTGTAAATTACTTTTTTAAGAACTTTTACATGTCAAGTATTGTGCGTCATCTTCGAGCATACATATGATATATATGTATATATATCGTATATTATCGCAAATTTATATACATATATACGTATGTATATATATGTATGATTACATAATTATTGAAAAGAAAAAAAATGTCTTCCTGAAATCACTAACCAGGAAATCGCCTTACGCATTTAGATATAACACTGGTATCTGTGCCTTTCCTAATTCAGCCTGCCTGTATGCATATTTTACGTCGTTCGTTTAAAAAAAAAACCTAATATTTTCTTTATATTTTTCTACCATTTTTTGCACTATAAAATCTATTTTAGCTCATCTATTTTACTTATGTTATAAAGTAACAGCGAGTAATGTATGTAAAAACTATTTTATGAAGAGCGAGAAAATAGTTAATAGATTGCCTTCCGACGTAAAGTATCTAATATACAAAATGATAGGTGTGAATTTAATAAGTGGGTTCAAAACACTTATATTTAAGCACCGAAAACATATTTTTATGTAACGGCGGATGTGTGACAGGCATAGATTATTCTCCTACATTAAAATTAGCAATTTAGTAATCTTGTAAATATGATGAAATGAGTTTTATTTGCAAATCAACGATACCTACATAAATTAGCACAGAAGATTTTTACAACTCTTAAATATTTTGTGTTTATAAAACGAACTTTTTAATTTCTTATTTATATTTTATCAATGAAAAACACATTTATTCATGTTCCTTGTTTTTGTATTACTGTATATACACACACACACATACACACACACACACATACACACACACACACATACACACGCACACACACACGCACTATAATATTTTTTTCTTTTTATACTGCCTTTAGAAGATAAAAGCGACAGATGCTTGTTAATGTGAAAGTATATATTCGATCGTAATAATTACAAGTGGTAGAGAATTTCGAGTGTGAGGAAAATGTTATAGTTATACTAACACTAATGAACGAACCAGATAGATTTGATAGATAATAGAGTACATGATTGTTCGTACTTTGACAGATTTTTTTAAGTGAAGGAGGAAGTCTCGCCTTGTTTCCCCCGAGCTGAAATGAGAGCGAGCCGCATGCAGATATATCGCGCCATGGCAATCGCATCTTCCACGAATGTATTATTTTATTTCGTTTTTGATTTTCTCTCTCCTTTTTTTCATAAATTACAATGAGGACTAGAATAATGTATATTTTATAACATTATAGTTAATTTTTTCTTTTTTCTTTTTTTTTTTAATATAATAGGAAAATATGTTGGATAATAAATATATGTGTATAATATTTAAAATTATAACATAAAATCTATTGTTTGATAAAATTTTTGTTATTACACAAACAAATATATTACATATTTCACGTAATATAATATTGTTTCATTTGATGAAGCTGGCACCATATGATTGACTAAGTATAATGTGTAATATGTACATATGTTATGGTAAAAGCATATAAATTCAATAATTGTATATATTTACTAATAAATGTATACAATTATTTAAATTAAAGAAAGTTAAGATTAAAAAAAAATAAAATGAATATTATGTTTATTATGACTAATAAATAACACTTATAAGCATATATTTTTATTTAAACTTTAGTAAAAGCATACTAATTCATATAAATTTTTGCGTGCACATTTTGATTGAAAAATGATTTACGAAATTAAACTTATGCAATTTAATATTCCTAATTGAAACAATAACAAAATATTGTACTATAATGTTTTGAACAAAAATGTCATAATTGTTGATTATATTTAAAATAAATATCTTACACAAAACTAAATAAAGTACTTTTTTTAAATACAAGAAGTAAATAAATATGTTATTTAATCAAATATTTCCTATTATTAGATATAATAAACTACACAAAACACAATATTTTTAATCGCATATATATATATATATATATATATATATATATATATATACATATATATATACATATACATGTATGTATGTATATATAATTTGTACATTTTATCCAAATTAGATAGTAAGTGTATACATTTATTAGGAAAAATATCAACTGTCTTCTCTTTCGATAATTTTAATAGTAAAATTAATATATGTATAAATTTACTAACAAATGTATACTATTACTGATTTTATGCTTTTGCTGTATAACATATATATTGTTTTTTCCTTTTTTTTTATATCCAGCATAGATTCCTTTTTCAAAGATAGCGTGGAATACATATTTGATTTCTTGTAATGTCATTAATAAGTCTATATATTGGCTTCTTGTACTGATTCTTTCACTAAAACGAAATTCAAGGAAATACGACCTTTAAAACGAATGGATATGTACGTTGTCATATAATATATACATATGTATGTACAGATATTGACATAGCTACAACATTTTCTTCCGAAGTATCGTACAGCTTCATACTTTTTTGTTATTTATAGATAATTTTGAAGTTATAATAAATAACATGTCTTTGCAAGAATGAAAGAATCTAAATAGACAAAGGAGCTAATTAATTCTATTTGCAATATTAAGAAGAAACGATTCTTACAATTTAATATACTTTATACTTTTATTATGTTGTTTTTTAATTGATTCTTATGTTTATATTTTCTATTTAATGTCAATATAAGAATTGCATTTATATTTGAACATTATTTAGCTAACTCAATTTGTTAAATGCAAATATATTTCGATTGAACAAGTAAAAACATGAAGATATGTAAAAAATGTATCAGGCATTCCACTTTATCTTTTCACTTTAATTAAAGTACATGTTTTTTAATGCGATTAATTAAATATATAACTTATTTTTATCCGAAATTTTTCATTGTCGAGATTCTGTAAACAAATAGCAACAGATTATATAAAAATATTTAATACTTGTATTTAATCCATTAGAATGATTCTTTATTTCTGCAAAGTGGTAATTATAAATACTATTCCGAGGTTGATCTCAAAATTGACTAGTACATTATAATTAGAGTGCTATTTGATTGCAATCAATGGCAATTCAATTTTATCTATCTTGCTTTAATTTATTTTGTTAATAAATATTAATTTGTATTGTATAAATTATTGAGAACGCGACATATAATTGAACATTATTTGATCAAGGCAGGCCATAATTAATTGGTATTTCATTTATTTGTATATTGATTAATGTATCCTAATCTATACATATTGTATCATTATTTAATTATTAGAAATATACAATATTTAAGCACGTATGTCTTTGATAATTTTACTGTATAACAATAAAGAGAAGTATTAATGCTAATTTTTTATTAAAGAGCAATGCTGTGCTTAGTACAATGTAATATTAAAAATCCAATTAAATTAACTGTCATTTATAATAGCTTTTATTCAAGATTACCTTTTATAAATGTCATATTTATCATAGAAATATATATATTTTTCAATATATGAGAGAAATCATACCTATCTACCATATTTTTAATGGAAACTACAAAAACAAGATACGCATAATCCTTTAGTATAAGAGGTGTAGCTATTAAAAATATTAATAATATATCTGCGATTTAACTTTATTTCAATACTAAGTACAGGTATTGGCTTTGCATATATTATAAATTTGAGAATTGTGATCATGTGTTACCCCAATATCGAAGATACGTGCCTTTTCCTATATAATATTGTGTATTTCAAATATCTCGTTACACGATAAATCAATGCACTAATCCTTCCACAGTCATTGCCAATAGCATTTATTAATAATATCTGGTCAACGCAAATAGCATCTACATTTATGTGGCAAATAACTATTATTATACGTTTATTAACGAATTATGGCGTATCCTGTAAAATGGCCTCGGGCTGCTTAAGAATATGTTATCCTACTTGTAACAAATCAGAGAAATTTTATCATCTCTGATCTTTTAAGACATTGATGATTTTTTTATATTCTTTTATATAAAGGATATTTAAAAAATCGTATATTTACTCCTATTGTATGATATAAAATATTTCCAATTAACTTTTCATTTACATCTCCTGAGATTGCACAATTAATGTATCCTGATATATTTAGTATTTTGATATAGTATATTTCCAACGAATGTTTAAAATCATCATTACTAGGATTTGTTTTTGTATTTGTCACATGTTTATCGATATTCGGATACATAAGTGATATTAGAAAATTATATATATTATATATAAAAGTAATAAAATGTAATATCTAAGATTACCCAATAAACTAATGTATATGAAAATAAGAAAAGAGAAAATATTGAACAATTAAAGGAGAAAGTGAGTGAGAGAGAGAGAGAGAGAGAGAGAGAGAGAGAGAGAGAAAGAGAGAGAGAAAAGAGACCACGTCATATTAAAGATATCAAAACATGAGATAAAAAAATTTGTTTGCAAATTATATAAATATAACATGTCTTTAAGTGATTATGCTCTTTGCTGCACTCCAATTACGTGCCCGTCCAAGCATCCGGAAAGGATCCTTAGGATATTCAATTAATTATAGTCAATCCATTTTATTTAAAGAATCTAATTTAGAAATTTTTTTAATTTAGATTTTATGGAGGGCAGTAAACAGCTTATAATATATAAACAAAATAGAGATATTATTTAATAATTTTAAGGAGCAATAATAGTAATAAATTCGCATTAATAAATATGTCAAAAATGTCTTGTATATGTTGTATTAATTTATTTCTAAATCCTTGTATACATAAAAGGAATGTTTTTGCCTGTGCGAAAATATATCTTATAGCGTTCACGATGCATGTAACTCGGTAGGAATGTGTTATGTATGAATTGGGCTCTTTTTATACATTTACACGACACATTTATCCTTTGGTACATCGTATCAGGAATCAGAAATTATTTTAGGCAAAGAATCACGATCACAATTTGCATAACTTAATTTCTTAAAAAAGAAAAAACAGTTATCTTCTTTTAAACAATAACGTTTATATCCGCGTGATATGAGATTTCACATCAACATTACACATCCTTATATTTTCATTAATTTTTATAAGAAACTTATATGTAATTTTGAAAATATCAATATATGACTTCTATTAGAGACTTTCTAAGCTCATCACATCATAATTTTATGTGTTATAATCAGTGTGCAATGGTGACAGGATGGTGATGGTTGTATACATATGACAATTTGATTAATTTATCATGTTTAGTGTTTGTTAGCAACTGCCTTTGTTTTGTTATTTCAGCCCCATGGACCCATCCGTACCCCCCAAGCACCTAGTAGTGAGGTACGTTGCTACATACCATAATACCACTATCCGTATTCTAATTTCACTCATTTATTCCTTGATTTTTCGTACATCCAACTTTTTGTTGTCGATCATTATCAATGTATGACGCGTACTTATATTCGTCGTTTAAATAGAATATAATATTTAATGCACGTACGTTGATATCTACGATGATCTTTGTGTAACATAATATGCATATTTTTGTAAAGTGATTTAATATTGCCCGTTAAAAATATTTAATATTTTAGATAATTATGCAAACATAAAAATTATATTTTAATTTAAGGTTAAAGCTCTGTGGAAAGAAATATTCTAATTATATATAATTAACATAAGATGATATTTGATATATACATGTGTGGAACATACTGGATTGATTCTTGTCATTTTTGTCTAGTAACTTTCAATTGACTTATTATTTACATACTTTATCAGTCACATATAAATTACAATATTTTTCTCATTATTATTTATTATCATAAAAACATCCCAAGACTTGATATTACGATAGTATATGATATCTGTTATAATATATGTTCAAGATTGCAACGATTCACATATAATTTTTGTTTTTTGTGTAACTCACTTTTAAGTGTTCTTTACTATATAAATGTAAATATATGTATGCAACACTAAAATTACAATTAAATTTATGACATAAATGATTTGCATGTCACGCATGTATGTTATAACTCTCCATAGGGTTTGATTCTGGATGAATTTCCATTTTACATTATCTATCGGCAGCTTGCAAAGATTTTAGCACAACGTTATATCTTAGAATCTCTTTTAAGCGGATTAAGAATTTATTTTTGCGCCACGATCGCAAGCTTGAAGCTTCAATGTACAACATATCACATTGTGCACAAGATCGACATTTTACATAACTCGATATATTTCGTAATTTTTAGTTTGATCCTAATATGCATAAAATAATGTTATAATTTTTAATAATAGATAAAAACAATACACGTGAGAAATATTTAGATAAATTCGTGAATTCGTAAAACGCTCTCATAATGTTAGACATAAAAAAAATATGCAAGGTAGAAGTATTCGGAATTTCGCCACATGATGTAGAAGTATTCGGAATTTTGCTACATGATGGAGAACTTTTTTTTATTGTAGTTGGATTTATACCGCCGTATTAAATTTATTCGTAATTGTGAAACCTGTACCACTGGAATTGCTTTAGATAATTGAACGGGTTTAAGATATCTTTTTGTTACAGCGGAGCTACTACTAACGACGAACAGGTCAAACCGCGCAGTCTACGCTTCACGTGGAGTATGAAGACTACCAGTAGTCGAGATCCTAATGAAATAATGTCCGAGATCCGAAAGGTATTGAAAAAGAGAAGCATGTTACCGAATGTCATACGATATCGAAGGCGATATATTTTACGAATACAGAGCTAAGCCTGTTTACACCTATCTCTTTGAGACGGATGATATAACATTTATATATAGGAGACTAGACGTTATCATATTGTCTTCTTCCAGGTATTGGATGCCAACAAATGCCAGTACGAACAACGCGAGCGATTCCTGTTGCTGTGCGCGCACGGTGAGGCAGCGACGGACAGCCAAGTACAGTGGGAGATCGAGGTCTGCAAATTGCCACGACTTTCCCTGAACGGAGTACGGTTCAAGCGTATCTCCGGGACATCAATCGGTTTTAAAAATATTGCCAGCAAAATCGCGAACGAGCTCAAGCTGTGACTGTCAGCCACGGGCGCCCTAGCCGCCAATCGCGCCAACCCATAACGACCTCGTGAGCGTAGCCACCAAGTGGCGGTGGTCACCGAGGAGTTTTACTCTTGTTTCTTCTTCTGGGACTCCGACTCCGAATCCGATACCCAAGAAATATTCGTTTAAACGCGATTCCTCCGTCCCAGTCGACGAACATCATTGTCAGGTGAGAGAGAAGAGAGAAAGAAAGATAGAGATCTTCTCACGTATTTGTCATCTCTTCTGCGTTGGAGGTACCGCTATTAACGATTCGTCGAAAAAAGTTTGAAACTGTGATCCGTGATGACTAATACGTATACAAATACTCCCGAGTGCCAAAATGGAGAACTAGATCGGGTCCTCGTAACGCTTTGCGAGCGAGAAAAAGAGAGGGAAAGAACGAAAGATAAGAGAGATGGTCCAGCTGACCTGATCAACCGTACAAAGAAGCTGGTATTAGACACAATAATCTATATTTATTAATTTTGAATTTTTGTTTTCGTTAACAAGATGTGCATCCGAACGAAAATAATCAGTCATTACAGGTTGATCTGCTTTTCCAATTATCGAACAATTCGTCACATCTGTCATGAAGTATAGCTTCATTTTTAAACAGTATTATGTTTCGTGTTATTCTTGACGTTGAAGGTACCTGCATTCAAATTGATATGTCTCTAGAATGTTGAACACTTACCGCGTATACTATCGATGACTAAGATGTTGAAAGATTAAAGAATCGATTCAATCGGATTGTTAAATGTGCCTAATAAAACATTTCTCATCTATTTTGTTTTTCATGGCGACAACGTTCCTTGTACAATAAAACAACGCGATGATATGGAAGATAAAAGAAGCAATACATCTACAACGTCAAGAGATTTCTCTGTAACTTCCTGTTTTTCTCCTAATCTTATGTATCTTGTATGTAAAATTTTACTAATAGAGATTTTGCCTGTAAATAATTTGACAAATTTACAGAACCGAGAGACATGTGTTGCGTTCTGTATCGACGAGAATCTATCATTTATAATGCATTAGCGCCATGAACGAATAATGAATTGAATTATTTCAATGTTGCACAATATGCAACTGTTTATTTTTTTCGAACGTTTTTATGATATACTTTATCTTTTTTTATCTATAGCATAAGTTTGAAAATACGCAGCACTATAGACATTAGCCAATTATGATTAAAACATGTAATAATTATTGTTATTAATACTTTTATTTTTATCATAGACGACAAGAGAGAGTTTTATATATATACATGTATATGTATGTGTATATATATATATATATATATATATATATATATATATATATATGTATATATATAGTATACATAATACTATAAAGGTAGAAGCAGAGAAATTATTAACATAATTTAGAAATACCATCGAGTTATTACTCGTGTTTCATGTGATTAATACACACAATTCATCATTCTAAAAATTGAAATTAAATATAAATCTAAACTACATCAGTAATAACAAGATCTGTTATTTCTACGAGAAATATGATAATACAATTAAATTTAAGTATTATAATTGGCTATATTGTACTATTTAATCTTTTCATTCAGAAGTATATTTGCAGTTGAATGAAATAAAATTAGGGATTACCGTAAACCGTAGAAGAGCGAAACTAGAGACTTGGTGTATATAGTATACAATTACGAAGGTACTAAAAATTAATGAGAAGAGAGAAAGAAAGTAAGAAAGGAGGGAGAGAGAGAGAGAGAGAGAGAGAGAGAGAGAGAGAGAGAGAGAGAGAACTTCACACACCAAAATCATAAAATACACTTTAAAACTCAAGTATCGCAAACTTTTTATATTTGCCTAAGATTAATGAAGTACGTTATTAAAATAGGCAATGATTAATTTATTTACATACTATAAACTCAATGATTTTTCACATTTCTAACACTTGCTACACTGAAAAATACAGAATAACTTCAGCGCGCCAGCACGACGTACAATCGTGATACGTCGTGTTGCGGATCATGAAACGACTGATAGCAACTAAGTATCGGCGCCAATTGTCTGTTACTGAACATCTTGACAAAAATTCTAAGTAAATGATTAACGCAGCACTGGCATCGGGACTTATCTTCTTTATGCATAACCATACCAGTTTCGTGTCATCGGATTACTCCATGAACCAATAAGCGAGATAATGTAATATAACGACATAGTAATAATGTTATCGATTTACATTTTAAGGAGAGACAATTTAGATGCAAATATTCACACACTTCTCTAAAAGAGAGAAAAAGAAATATATATATATATATATACATATATATATACATATATATATATCCAATCACTTTTAAGGAATTAGACTGGAGGATAATAATCGTTTTCTTTTTTTCATTTGTTCCTACGTCAATCAGAATTAATATCCTGAGTACAATCGAACATCATTATTATTATCATGTAAAATAAAAAGAAAAGGATTGTAATCCAGAGCGGCCGTTGTAAATGACTCTATAAAGATATACACATACAATAGGAATGATTATCATTATTATTATTATTATTATTATTATTATTATTATTAATGTTAACGTAAGGTCCTTCAGGTAGCATATTAATAATACACATCCCCGACATATAGACGAATTATCGTAATCTATACATAAATTCATCCTTCGCCGGCTTGCTTTATGAAATAAATGTATAAATTAACGATCGATGCGTAAGTGAAGAAGAAGATATAAATCTAAAGACATTCATAATTTTAACGCGTGAGAGAAGGATTCAAGTGACAATTAGAATCGCGGAGCTACACGGGCGACGCTTAGAATCAAATTTGGCGTAACGCCGGGGGAGTTTTCTTGTGATTTTTTTTTGTATGTAAGTATCGCGAAAGAATATATTACTTCCGCCGGTAGTCGCCCGCGTGGCTGCGCCCGACAACCACTCGACGCGCACATAACACACATACGTGAATTACATACATAGACACGTCGGTCTTTGTAGATAGGTACATACATATACAGCTTTGCTAAGTGTTTTCTGGTGATCGGTATCTAGCCAAAATGTAGCAAAACGTTTATAATAAAATGGTAACATGCATTGTTTCCCAATTCAGATTCCTGTCAAACGTGCGAATTCGTGTCACGACATGATCGAGTCGTCGAACATTTTCTTTTTTTTCTTTCGACAAAATCGTGAAGAGAGAGGGTGAACGCATTCCTTTCTGATACTGTCAATTAATGTGTATGTGTACATATAATTACGATATAGAAATACGGAAAATATTTCACTCAAGAAGCAGAACCTGTTGGTTGCCACGTCTGATTATACGCTTCTTAGAGTTAAACGAATTGTTACGACAGACATGTCTAATCGTGAAGTTTTTAATATTGTAAGTTTCATCTCTATATATTTGAGCTAGAAAGAAGAGTACAACTTTTTTCATGATCGTTTAAGGTTTTATATCTACATTTTCTTATATATTTTTCTTTGGAAAATTATCACAATAATGACATACTATACTCAAGGAAAAATTAATACATCATGTATGTGTATGAAATAAAGTTAATAAAATCCTTATATATACATCATTACGAAATTACTGTCATCTATTTAATTTAAAAATGAATTCAAAATTAAATCAATATGTCTCTAAATTAATTTTTAAATGATTTAAGCATATATATAAAATTGTTAGCGATTTTATAACGATATGATTAAGAAATTTATTCTTTATTTTTTCTCAAGTGTCATAATAATTTTCAGTTTCCATGAAGAAAGATACATTAGAAAATTTAAAAATAAAATTATGCCTGAACGAAAAAAATGAAAGTTGTACCCTCCTTTGCAAAAATCGGACGACTATTCAAGAAAGGAAATAAATAAGTATTGTATTGGGTTCTATAAATATCGCTAATACAATATTAAAAAATGTTACAAAATAAAATTACATTCCTCTGAACTCGAAGACCATTGCTTGCGAAGGTAGTAAAAGAAGACCGAAAATATTTCGTATAATATTCGTTAAGTCGCACAAAGGGACGAATATGTTTTTAAAATTTATTTCCACCTGTATGATACATCTTATCAAAATTTTACAGCGAATTAAGTAAATTTTCGTTGCTTCAATTATAAAAATTATTTTTAATTAAAAATGTACATATAGAAATGTATATGTGTATTAGATGATTAATTCTAAATTAATAATTAGCAATCGCTTTTAAAATTGCATTCTATTTTTAGTGCTGATGAGAAGGAATATTCAATTAGTTCCATCATGTGATTAAAATCATTGCTCGATATTGAAATTATATACTGGAAAATTAGATGAAATTGGTATTTCAGAGTATATATATATATATACTTGTTTTAAATGCAAAAATTTTTTTAAATTAAACAACTTTATGAATATCATCCTGAATTTCAAATCGCTATTCCGAAACTTTGCTTTCCGATTGGTCGAATCGATTTCCATGCAATTTCTAACACTGGTTTGATACGGGCATTGCGGGTTTCAGTGGCTTCACTGTCTTCGTGAGTGATTTTACAGCTGTTGAGCATCATGACATTGCAGCAACGCGCTTGCGGTCTTGTGATTTTTCGCCGATTTCAAGGTACTATTCAATACCTGTTAATGCAAACATCGTATGGAGAACATCACTGGACGCCGCCTAAAGGTTAGAACATTAAAAATAACGTTCAGCTTTTACATCGACAGCTGAACATTATTTTTAATGATTTATTAGACTCAGTTACACCAATATAAGATTAACTTTAATCTTCGTTTGCTTTACTGTTTATGCTTTTCTAATTCATAAAATTAGAAAAAGAAAAAGAGTAAATTGCGATTAAAGTTAATTTTACGCGACAACCTTAGCCTTAGCGAACAAACGGATTAAAGTTTCATTCACATCGTGCGATTAAGTTTATGGAAACGTGTGATTAGAGAGTTCGGTCATTCGCACTACACTGAATTACACAATGCATTAAAGGCTATTCTATATAAAGCATTTAAATGCAATGGCATAACACATTCAACTTTCAATAATGAAATAATACATATAT